>NW_007060292.1:317088-318989 GCF_000164805.1 Carlito syrichta
ACTGCACTCTAGTCTGGGCGACAGAGTGAGACTCCAACTCAAAAAAAAAAAAAAAGAAGTGATCTCTCTCTCTCATGGTTCTCTTACATTTTTCATCATGTTTAGTGAAGTATTGTAAACCTTGAATAACACCATAGGACTCATGCAAAGTGTCAGTAGTGCTGCTGAAAGTGCTGCCAAAAAGCTGAGAAAAGCCATGATATTACAAGAAAAACCTGAATTGCTGCATAGATTGAAGTGTGCAGCTCTGGTTGCCTACCACTTAAAGATAATGAATCTAGCATAAGGACCATTGTTAAAAATAAGAAGAATCATTTGTGAAACTGTCCCTGCAACTGCAGTGGCAAGCACAAAAATCTTACACCTTTTGTGCATTACAAAATATGTGTTAATCAACCATTTATGTTATCGGTAAGGTTTCTGGTCAACAGTAGGCCATTAGTAAAGATACTTTGGAAATCAAAGTTATACTTGGATTTTCAACTCTGCAGAGTTAGTACCCCTAACCCCTGAATTTTCTGAGGGTCAACTGTATATGCACACAAAGTTAATTTTCAGTCAGTAACCTCCAATTTTCCATTTGAATATCTTATCATGTATATAAACTAGCTTTAAATTTCCCCAGTTGCCCATCATTCCTTTACAGTTTTGGTCAAATCAGTATCCAGGCCAGATTTATTATGTATTTGGATGAACCAAGTTCTCAATATTAAATACAATAAATTTTATCCGTCCTTTCAGATTAGTATTTTTTATCTTTTTGAAGATTTCTCAACCCCAAAACTTATTATCTTCTAAAAGCTTTTTAGTTTTTCTTTTTCTTTTAGGTCTATAATCCATGTGGAATTAATTTCTGGGCATGCTACAAGTCCAATTTTATTTTTCCCACATGGATACCAGCACTATATATTGATCTACGCTGATCTACAACATGACCATGTCTCTTGTTCATGTAAGGATGGGTCTTTTTCTTGGTCTTCTCTATTATGATCTATGAATCTATTTGCTTGTTGCTGTACCAATGTTACCTTTATATATTATACCTTTTATTATATGTTTTGAGATAATAAGTTTGTAATACAGCTTGAGTAGGGCTCATCCTCATGTTAATCGGAATAGGTTGGACTATCTTAGGATGGACGTCTATAAATGAAGGACGATGGCGCCAGTGAGACTCAGTATCCTTTGAGGTCAAGAGATTTATTAGAGCAGCGGCTACAGGGAGAGGGAAGGAGGTCTGTAACCGCCTGGTGGGAAAAGGGAGTGAGAGAGAGAGGGCAAGAGAGAGGTCTGTATTTATCGGTTTTGGGAGGGGGCGGCCTGTGCTCTCTGAGCCTGGCCGTGCCAGCCAGAGCCATCTTAGGGTCTTTATTGGAGGGAGCTATGAGGTAGTATTCCTATAGGGAGATAATGTTTGTACATGAGTTTAAGTTTCGCGCGCGCACGGGAGAGGCAGGAATTTATGGCCTTTGTTGTCTTTGTTAGGTTCCCTAGTGTTGGCGCCATCTCGGGAGACATCCTTCTGGCTGTTTCCCGTGCCTTTCATTCCCTCCTTTTCTGTTTATTTGGGAGAGGGGCATCGTTATTCTTTCTGGCTGCTTCCTGCTGGATGTGGGCGTTGTGGGGTGAGGTGGGGGAAGGGCACAGAACCAGCCAGAACAGGGCCCAGAGATAAGCGCTGAAGGTGAAGATTTCTGAAAGCGAGAGTTCTATAAAGGTCCCTTGTAGATGTAGAATGGCGACTTGTTCCGGCCCCTCCTCCAGCGGGCACGAGGTTGGTAGTAGCCTGCTGTCTTGAAGCAGACTGTGGAGGTAGATAGAGAACCTGGAAGAGAACATATCTAAAAGAAAGTTAAGTGATGTTTAGGGGCAGCACCAGAAGAAGTCAGGTAGGGCATAGG
>NW_007060293.1:0-544 GCF_000164805.1 Carlito syrichta
AACAAGTTCTCATTTTAAGTAACATACATATAGTATGTCCTAGTAAGAAAGGCTACAAATACAAATGCCTACAGGAGCCAGCTAGGTTACTCAAGTGAGTAAAGCCAGCAAGGAAAGACTATGATAGAATAGAGACACAGGCCCCTTCCAAAGTGGTAGTCATCCTCAGTTCCAACTAGGTGTTGCTCTAATGGAACACAAACCCAGTGATGCCAAGTTTTTTGCTTGCTTGTATGTTTGTTGCTTCTCAAGAGAAAGAGAAAAACAGATCTTTGTGTGAAAATGTCTTAAACATCAACAACTAATTCAGCACACTATTTACATGCCATGCTACAAACCAAAGTATGTCTTAGGTCAACTTCAGTCCTAAGCCACCAGACTTCTAGACAAAACGTTAGCACCAATAATAGCTGTGGGTGTGGGTTCATATTGCACACGGTTTCAGGAACAATCTGTGTAAAAATTCAAATTCCCATTGACTGAGTTAGGAATTTCCTCCCAAATTTCAAAAGTTGTAAAATTAACAACCTATTTTGTATTTATT
>NW_007060294.1:0-8339 GCF_000164805.1 Carlito syrichta
CGAGAAACTGGAAACATTTCCCCTGAATACCAGAACAAGACAAGGCTGCCCACTGTCACCTCTCTTGTTCAACCTTGTGTCAGAAGTCCTAACTAGAGCAATTAGATAAGAGAAGGTAATCAGGGGTATCCAAATAAGAATAAAGAAAGTTAAGTTATCCCTCTTTGCTGACTATATGATCCCATACCTCAAAAATCCAAGAAAATCTATCAAAACCCTCTTGGAACTGATGAAGGACTTTGGCAAAGTCTTGGGGCACAAAATAAATGGGCAAAAGACAGTCACATTCATATACACCAACAACAAACTGGCAGACAACCAAATAAAAAGCACAATACCATTCAAAATAGCCACATACAAAAAACAAAATACCACAGCATTTTTCTAACCAGAGAAGCGAAAGACCTTTATGATGAAAAGTATAAAACACAGCTCAAAGAAACCAAGAAGACACAAACAAATAGAAAAATATTCTATGCTCATAGATAGGAAGAATCAACATTGTTAAGATGTCTATCCTACCAAAGGCAATCCACATATTCAACACACTACCCATTCAATTACCAGCATTATTCTTTTCAGACCTGCAAATGATAATACAGAAATTCATATAACAAAATAAATGACCACCAACAGCCAAAAGATACCTCAGCAAAAAAAAAAAAGTACAAGCGGTATGACACTTTAGACTTTAATCTTTACTATAAAGATACAATAATTAAAACAGTGTGGTATTGGTACAAGAACAGGTATATGGATCAACAGAACAGGAAAGAGATCCTGGAAGTAAAACCTCAATTTCTCAACCAACTCATCTTCAACAAAGTCTTCACCAACAACCACTAGGAAGAGGAGAACCTATTCAGTAAATGGTGTTGGAAAGACTGGCTGACCACATGCAGAAGATTGAAACAGGACCCTTACCTATCACCATACACAAAAATCAACTCTAAATGGATCAAAGATCTAAACATAGAACCTTAAACTACAAGAACTTTAAAAAATGCAGGAGACATGCTTATGGAAATTGGAACTGGCAACCAATTCCTGATCAAAACCCCAGTTGTCCATGCCATAAGAGATAAGACAGACAAGTGGGACCTCACCAAACTGCAAATCTTCTGAAAAGCAAAAGAAACCATCAAGAGTGGGGAGACAGCCACAGAATGGGAAAAATATTTGCCAATTATATATCTGACAAAGGCCTAACATCCAGGATCCGCAAGGAATTCAAATGTGCTGACAGTTTCTCCCAGCATTTTCTTCCCAGGGAGGGTTTGTTGATTTAAAAAAAAAAAAAAAAAAAGGAAAAAGAAAAAGAAAATGGCCCTCAGCTTCTGCATCCCAGCTGCTGCACCAGGAAAGCCCTGGCCGCTAATTCCCACGCCCCCTCGCTCACCAGCACATACACAAAATTTTCCATACACTCACTCACTCACACAGAGACAATGTCCTGACCTCCTCAAGGAGAAATTTAGTTCAAAATTCTTGAAGGCCTACATCGAATTCTCTGACAACATAAAAACAGTAGAATCAACAATAATTAAGAATGTTGATTATACTCTACAGACAGCTAAAACATAACAGGATTTAGATCTTGTCAAAATAGACATAAATTTTCATCCCTTACATGACTTATCAGAGATTCCTGATTGAAATAAGGATTTGTTTAAAGGAAATTCTGAGAAATTATCTATAGTTATTTTTTGTGGAATTGAAAGAATAAACTTGTCCCAATATTATATAATAATAAAATATTTTTTTTGAGTAACTGGAATAATTTGTTAAATGGCTACAATGTGATAAAACTCTAATGGCTGGTGGTTTTGTAACTCCAGTTCAAGAAGAGTTAATTTGAAACTTTCTCTAGAATTTACAAATGTAAACTAATGTTGAAACCACTATTTAATCTTATATTTATATATTTTTATATTTTCAACACTCTGATAGAGAATTGCCAATAACATTGTGCTAAAGAATCACAGAATTTTGTAAAAATGACCCCAGAAATCATATGATCCACATTCTTACTTCTATAGACAAGGACAATGAATTCTGAAGAGGTGTAAGACATTCCTTTGATTCCAAAAAATTAGAAAAACTGGGGGGAAAAAAAAGATGGGTGTGTTATTTTTGAGACTATAGTGAGTGAACTTTGTTTTTGCTCCACCCAGTTTCTCACTATTGTGAATAGAGCTGTCTCATTACAAAACAAATGTTCAATTTCTAATCCCCAGCTCCTGTAAGTGTAAGTGTGTGTGTGTGTGTGTGTGTGTGTGTGTGTGTGTGTGTGTGTGTGTGTGTTTGTAATCTGGTGTTTGCAGATGTAATGAAGTGAAGATGAGGTCATAGTGGCTTACTATAATGGACCCTAATTCAATGACTGGTGTCCTTTGAAGAAGAGGAAGATTTTGTATATAGAGACATGCACAGGGGAGAGAAAATGTGAAGCCACAGGCGGACACATAAGGCGAACGCCATGTGAAAATAGAAGTAGAGACTGGAGTGATGCATCTACAAGCCAAGGAACACCAAGGGTTGCTGGCAATCACTGAAAGCTAGAAAAAAGGGAAGTAATAGACTCTCCCTCAGTGCCACCACAAGAAACCTGCCCAAAGATATGAGGGCATGGCATCTCAGCAGTGAGGTCTTAATCCCCCTCCCAGTGTGTCTAGAGTGCAAATCATTGAGTGAAAGTAAGTTATTCTAGATTCTTAAATGTAATGGTGTTTGCCTTGTTGAGTTCTGGATTTGCTCAAGATCTGCCGCTTTGGCCAGGCTTGGTGGCTCAGCCTGTAATCCCAGCACTTTGGGAGACTGAGGGGAGTGATTTGCCTGAGTGTGTGGGTTCAAGATCAGCCCCAGCAACTTGGCAAGACTCTACAATAAATCAAAAACTAGCCGGGTGTGGTAGTGCATGCCTGTAGTTCCAGCTACTTGGAAGGCTGAGGAGGAAGTATCACTGGGGTCCAGCAGGTCAAGGCTGCAGTGGTCAGGTAGTATGCCACTGCACTCCAGCCTGGGTGACAGAGTGAGACTCCAACTCAAAAAAAAAAGAAAAGAAAGGTCTGCCACTTTTCTTTCTTTCCTGTTTCTCCCTTTTGGGAATGAGATGCCTCTTCAATTCCTGTCCCACTGTTGTATTTTGGAAGCACACAACATGTTTGATTTTACAGGCTCACGGTTGGAGAACACTTCGTCTGAGGATGAATCTTTTGATGAGCCTGTCTCATACATGGTTTAGATGAGACTTTGGACTACAACTGTAACGTTAATGCAGTAACAAATTAAGACTTTTAAGGCTATTGCGATAAAATGTATGTATTTCACATGTGAGAAGGGCAAAACCTTGGTGGAACCGGGGCAGAATTTTCTATTCTGGATGTTTCTGTCCCCTGAAAATAGATATGTTGAAGTGACTCCCCAATGTTATTGTAGTCAGAAGAAGGGCCTTTCCGTGTCCTCCTAAGTGGGATTAGTGCCTTTTTAAAAGAGACACAATGGTGTAAATTTTCCTTCATCAGCAAACAATGTTTGCTTTTTACATTTATGTGTTTTTGTATACTGAAGAGAAGAAAAATAATCCAGTATGTAGTCACCCAAACACTGACCATTTCAATTGCTCTTCCTTCATTGCTGACTTACTGCATTCTCCTCTGGTATATGTTTACAGCCTGAACAACTTCCTTGTTCACCCTTTCATTAAGTAGTCCCTTATTTAAAGAGAATACATTCTAAGATCCTCAGCAAATGCCCGATAGTATAAAGGTACTAAACCCTATATATCCTTTTGCAGCTTGAAGTGTTACAGAAAGCTAGCACAAATTTCTCTTCCCATCTCCACAATTTCAGAGATACAAGATTGCAACCTCAGTGTACAATTATTTTTTGTCTTGCTTAGTTGAAAAATTCTGTCTTTTGCCTTAAAAGAAGCACTTCAAGACATTTCTTTGGCATATCCAAGTTGCCAGCATCACTTTTCTTGCACTTTGTGGCCAGTACAAAATTAAATAAGGGTTATGTGGACACAAGCACTAGCATGACAGTAACTGATAAAACAGATGACTGCTAAGTAATTAATGGGTGAACACCATAGACAAGGTGAAGATGCTGGACACAGAGAGAAATCAAGTTTCTGGCAGAAGAGTTTATCATGCTACTCAGAATGGCATACAACTTAAAACTGAAACTACAGTACATGAAACTGGATAAGGGGGGGCAACTATATTTAAAGCAACATATGAAGTTGTAACAAGAAGCTGCCATCTATGAGGAACAAACTCACCAGACACAGAATCTGAAGCACCTTGATCTTGTTCTTCCCGACCTCTGGAACCATGAGAAATAAACTATTGTTTATATATCACCAAGTTCATAATATTTGTTACAGCAGCTTGAACAGAAAGAGACAGATTATATTAAATATATTAAATATGAATTGTATTTTTTTGTCAGAATAGAACTAGTTTTTAAATTCTCAGTTGACCAATTCTCTTTTAATTGATGTGCTTAAGCAATCTATGTTTAATATAATTATTGAGATGCTTGAATTTAAGTTTATTGTTCTATTTGTTTGCCATAAATAATTTTTGTTCTTTTTTTTTGCCCTCTTTTTCTGCCTTTTAAAAACAATTTGAAAGTATTTTAGTAGTTCATTTAAAGTTCTCCACTGGAATTTTTGCTGTCTTTTTGTGTAACATTTTAGTAATTGCTTTGGATATTAATATAAATGTATATGTGAGGGGAACCCCAAAAGTGGAATTTATTTATAAACAATTGTCTATTTGTTTTTATGTGTTTAAACTTCAGTCATCTTCAAAGTACTCTCCATTTGATGCAACATACCTGTCAAGACACTTTTTTCAGCTCCTCAATTATTTTTCAATTTTTATGCCTTTTAGTGCTTCTGCCTGTTTTTTGTTTCACCACTTCCACATCAGTAAAACATTTTCCTTTAAGGATTTTCTCAGGCAGGAAAGCCAAAAAAGTTCCAAAGGGAGAGACTGGGTGAGTGTGTGTGTGTGTGTGTGTGTGTGTGTGTGTGTGTGTGTGTGTGCGGGGGGGTCATAGGGTTCATATAATTTTTGGTCAAAAATTGCTGAACATCAGCATGGTTTGTGTAGATATATTATCATATTGGAAAAACTAGACCCTGTTTGCCACTACTTGGGATGTTTCTTCCACAAAGTGTGATGCAAACTTCTCAAGATTTCTGGAAAAAAACATTGGTTTACCATTTGATCCAGAGGAACAAATTCTGAGTGTACTACAAGGGACCTCCACCTCCAAAAGATAATTATGATTTTTTTGGAGAGTCGCCCAGCAAACATGCATATATACAGAAATATATACATACATGTATATTATCTGTAAATCTAGATATCTTTATCCATTTATAACTAAGTGGATATAAAAGATATAGGCATCTTTTCACAGTCTTTTTGGAGGCAATGCTACTTTATTTTTTCAAATTAAACCCCCACTTCAATTTTATGTTATAGCTGTCTAGTATATTTTATATGTATACACTGCATGTCCCTTAACATGGGCAATTTTACAATTTTTGCTTTTTACAATCATGCATATTTTTAAAACTTAAGAGAAATAATTTAGTATAATATTCATCAAGATACTGATCATTTCTGTTGCTCTTCCTTCTTTGCTAACATACTACATTTTTCTCTGGTAAAATTTTTGTACAGTCTCAAAAACTTTATTTGGCATATTTTCCTTTTAAAAACAGGTCTGCTGGCAACAAGTTCTCTTAGATTTCCTTCACTGGAAAATGCCTATTTTAATGTTAAAATTTGAAGATATTTTTGCTGCGTATACAATACATGGTTGGAAGTACTCTCATTTAAACACAGTCATGTGTATCTTAATCACAAGGATACCTTCTGAGAAATGCATTGTTAGATGATCGCATCATTGTGCAAACATCATAAAATGTACTTACACAAACTTAGATACTAGAACCTACTACACAACCAGGCAGTACAGCACAGCCTATTGGTTCTAGGATACAAACATGAACAGCATGTTACTGTACTGAATACTGAAGGCAATTGTAACACAATGCTAAGTATTTGTGTATTAAACACACTTTAATATAAAAAAGTACAATAAAATATGTTATTAAAGATGAATAATGGTATACTTATGTAGAGTACTTACCATGAATGAGTTTTCAGGACTGGAAGTTGCTTTGGATGAGTCAATGAGAGTGCCAAGAATGATTATAAAGCCCTAGGATATTATTGTACACCACTGTAGTCTTTATAAGCTCTGTACACTTAGGCTACACTAAAATTATTAAAAACTTTGCTCTTTTCAATTTAAATTATCTTTAGCCTACTGCTTGTTTTTACTTTAATTTTTTAATTTTCTAACTCTTGTAATAATACTTAGCTTAAACCACAAACACAATGTGTTTGTATTTTCTATCTTTATGTACCTTTTCTATGAAATTCTCCCTATTTTTAATTATTATTGTTATATTTTATTTTTTAAACTTTGCATTAAAATTAAGGCACAAACACACATATCAACCTAGTTTTACACAGTGTCATCAATATCACTGTATCTTGTCCCAGTGGAATTTCTTCAGGGGGCAATTAATATGTGTGAAGCTGTCATCTTCTATGATAACAATGCCTTTATCCTGAATACTTTTTCAAGAAACTGATACCGTTGTTTTACAGTTAATTTTTTATATAAGTAGAGTATATTCTAAAATATTTACAAAAAAGTATAGTACAGTAAATACATAAACCATTAATATAGTCATCTGTGATCAAGTATTATATAGTGCACATAATTTTATATCCCATAATTTTATATGACTGACAGTACTTCACTACAAACACATGAGAAATATGTGTGCTACAACTTTGCAACATCTACAATGTCACTAGGCGATAGAAATATTTCCTCTCCATTATAATCTGATATATATTATCATGAATGCAGTCTGATGTTGACCAAAATGCCATTATGCAGCACATATCTGTGCTTTAAAGATGTGGCACTGTCTTCTCTCTTCATGGTTTCTGACAGGAAATCTGCAGTTATTAAAATCCTTGTTCTTCCCCATACATTGTGTTGAAAAGTAGCATAAATATTTCTTCTCTAACTTACATATTAAGCAGATTTTAAAAACATGTGTAGAAACAGCTTTGGATTAATCCAGTTTGAGTTTTGCTCCTTGACTCCCTCAACTTACATATTAGTCAAATATTTGAGATGTTATTTCCTTGAGTTATTTTTCCTATACCAATCTTGTCTCTTTTCATGACTCCAATGGAATGCCTGTTAGACTTCTCTTCTAGTTCCTTAAAATATTGTTTATTTTTTCCCAAAATATTTGATAATTTTTATGAAACTTTTCTCAATTTAACTTTTTCTAGTGTTCATTTTATTGCAAATCTAGTACATTTCTACAAATATTGTACTTTTTATTTCTAAAATGAGTCATTTTTTTCCTATATCTCCATTTTTGTGCTTCAAAACATATAATAAGCATGGTGAGTATGGACTACCTTGTCTTGTTCCCAGTCTCAGAGATAAGTATTAGGCCTTTCACAATGAAATATATTAACTGTTGACTTTATGAAGATTCTGTATATAGAGATAGTCCTATACTATTATTCATCTTAGAAATTTTATAATGAATGGATATTGAATTTTGTCAAATGCTTTTTCTGCCTCAGTTGATGGTATTAATATTTTCTTAGCCTAGGTTAGTATGGTAAATTGAATTGAATAATTTTTTAAAAATATTGATCCAGAGTTAATTACTTGAAATAAATTTCACTTAGTTTTAGTGTATAATTTATTTGATATATTGTTGGAGTCAATGTACTACATTCGTTGAAGTGTCTCATTTAAATTCATGAAAGATATTGTTCTATATTTTTCTATCTTTTTACTTTTTCCTCATTATTTCCTTCTTCTTTCTTTCTTTTTACTTTTTAAAAAGTTTTTGCCCTGATTGTAATACTGATTTCACAAAATTAGATGGGACATTTTCCCTCCTCTTTTGATTTTTTTGAAAAATAAAATTTTTGGAAAACTCATGTTAATCATTCTTAAAATGCTTGGTAAGATGATCTCATTATGCAATCTGGGCCTGGAGATTTATGTTTCAGAAATTTTAAAATTGGAAATTCAATTTCTTGAATATCTATAGGACTCTTCAGGTATATGCCTAATAATTTTCTTGGCTTTGAGATTACTTTATCTGATACTGAAATAACCACTCTTACATTTTACTTTTTAAGAAATGTTATCATACTATTTCAATTAATGTATCCTTTTGCTGTTAACCTACCTATGTCATG
>NW_007060295.1:0-329 GCF_000164805.1 Carlito syrichta
GAATGGAGATAAATGGAATGGAATAAAATGGAATGGAATGGAATGGAATGAAATGAAATGGATTGAAATGAGAGTAATGGAATGGAATGGATATGTTTTGGAAAGGAATGGAGAGGAATGAAATGGAGTGGAGAGGATGGAATGGAACCGAGAGGAAACTATTGGGGTGGAATGGATTGGAAAGGAATGGAGTGAAATGGAAAGTAATGGAATGGAGAGGAAAGGAAAGGAATGGTGAGGATTGGAATTGAATGGCATAAAGAAATGGAATAAAGAGAAACTGAACGGAGCAGAATGGAATGGAGAGAAATTGAGAGGAATGGAGAAAA
>NW_007060296.1:0-329 GCF_000164805.1 Carlito syrichta
AGGTGGCTAGCCAACTGACTTAACTAGCTGACATAGCCTGCTACCCAGCTGGCTAGCCAGATGACTTAACTCGCTAACTACCTTGCTAGCCAGACAAATAGCTACTTGAATTAACTAGCAGACTTTACCAGTTAGCCAGCTGTCTAGCCAGCTGACTAAACTAGTTGACTTAACTCTTTAGCCCACTGTATAGTCAGTTAATTTAACTAGCTGATATCACTGGCTAGCCAGGTGACCAGCCAGGTGACTTAACTTGTTAGCTACATACATATTCTGCATGATTGCCAGCTGAATTAATTATCTAGCTACCTAGCTATCCAGCTGGCTAG
>NW_007060297.1:0-329 GCF_000164805.1 Carlito syrichta
AGTCTCATGGACACCCATTTAAAAGAAGGCCAATCACTGGATCACTGATCATAAAGAGGGTCAATCACTGGGGCACACATCACAGAAGAGGCCGTCACTGAGTCACCCATCACACAGGAAGTCCAGTCACTGAAGTACAATCACAGAGAATAATTATCACTGATACTCCCATCTTAGAAGAAGGCCAGTCTCTGGAGCACCCACCACAGAGGAGGTAAGTCACTTGGGTACCCATCACTGATGATGTCCAGTCACTAGGGCATTAAATACAGAGGAGAGCTTGTCAATGTAGCACAGATCACAGAGAAAGGCCTGTCATTTAGGCAATC
>NW_007060298.1:0-328 GCF_000164805.1 Carlito syrichta
CTAGTAGCTACCTAACTAGACAGTTGGCTAGTTAGCTGACTTAACTAACTAACTTCACCAGCTAGCCAGGTGGCTAGAAAGTTGACTAAACTAGCTAGTTACCTACCTAGCTAGCTGGCTAGCTAGCTGTTTTAACTATCTGACTTAATCAGCTAGCCAACTGGTTAGCCAGCTCACTCAACTAGCTGAATTAACTATTTAGCCAACTGACTAGCCACCTGATTTACTAGCTCGCAACCTAGCTACCCAACTGGATAGCTAGCTGACATAACTAGATGACTTAATTAGCTAATAAGTTTGCTAACCAACTGTCGTAACTGGATCACTA
>NW_007060299.1:0-328 GCF_000164805.1 Carlito syrichta
ACTGGAGCACCAGTCATAAGGAAGGACCAATCAATAGAGCATCAATTATGGAGGAGGTTAGCTTATTTGGTCACTCATCAGAGGGGGAGGGCTATTCACTAGGATACCTATTATGTAGGAAGATCAGACACTGGCGCACCAATTAATTAGGAGTCCAAGTAAGTGGGGCACCTGTAATGGAGAAGGGTTATTCACTTGAGCACCCGTTTTCTAAGAGACCTAGTCATTTGAACAACAATCACAGAGGAAAACTTGTAACTTTGGCGCTCATCATAAAGGATAAACAGTAACTGGGACAACTATCACAAAGGAGGGAGAGTCCCTTAAC
>NW_007060300.1:0-376 GCF_000164805.1 Carlito syrichta
GCTGATTTTTTTTTATTTATTGTAGAGATGGGGTCTCGCTGCCCAGGCGGGTCTCGAACCTGCAGGCTCAGGTAATCCACTCACCTCAGCCTCCCAAAGGCGCGGGATACAGACTGAGCCACCGAGCCTGGCTTACACTACATATTTTGATTGAGAAACTTTATGGTTTCAAAAACACAGTGTTTCAATTATGACATACAAAGTAGCAATTTTATGTTTCAATCTAATATTATACTCCTTTCAAAGAATGTGAGACTTGATTTTAAAATCTAATTACCCTACCTAAAAAATGAAATGATTATTTGATGTGCCTTATCCTTGGTGAACTTACTTAAGGCATATATTTATTTTTAAATTACTCAGAAACCATCACAAA
>NW_007060301.1:0-542 GCF_000164805.1 Carlito syrichta
GCCAGCTGGCTAGACAGCTGACTAAACTAGCTGACTTAACCAACTAGATACTTGGCTAGCCAGCTGACTTAACTCGAAGTCATCACTATCTAGCCAATTAGCTATCTAGCTTATTTAACAAGCTAACTACCTACCTTTCCAGTTGGCTAGCCAGCTCTCATCTAGCTGAATTAACCATCTTTCCAGCTGACTAGCCAACTGACTTAACTACCTTGCTACCTAGTTAGCCAGTTGGTCAGCCATCTGATTCAATTAGCTGAATTAACTAGCTAACTAACTAGCAAGAGAGCTGACTTAAATAGTTCGTTAACTAGCTAGCTACCTAGCTACCAGCTGATTTAAACTGCTAGCTAACTAGCTAGCTGCCTAGTTAACAAGTTGACTTAAGCAGTTAGCTGCACATCTAGCTAAATGACTTAACTGCTAGCTAACTAGTTAGCTTACCTGTTATCAAACGTGCCAGCTAGCTGACTTAATTATCCAAATTAACTCTTTAGCTAATGAGCTTCCAAGGTGGCTCAAGCAGCTGGCAACTCGTTAGC
>NW_007060302.1:0-424 GCF_000164805.1 Carlito syrichta
GAGTGTGTGGGTGTCAGGGGCTTAGTTTCGCCATGGAGCCCTCCTGGGTTTCCCCCAGACTGAAAGGAGGCGCCGGAAGCCCAGGTGGAGGCCCAGATTCCGTCAGGGGAGGCGCCCCGCTGCCTGGGGGCATCTCCAAGTCTACCTGGCCTCCCACAGTTCTTAAAGCCAACCCACAACCTCTCCAAGCTCCCGCACTCGGCTACGGGCCTCGAGGAGTCAGAGAATGGAGACTGAAGAAGGAGGCTGTTGGTGGCATGGAAAGAGGCCAAGGGCCCCGAGTCTGGGCCCTCCTCTAAGCGCAGGGCCAGGCGGGTTCGGGGCGAGCCGGCCAGCGCGGCGCCTGCGGTTGCCTTGGTTCTCTTTGGGCCGAAGTCTTCGAAACCCTGTCCCTAGTATTCGTGCTCATTCGTATTCACAGTCA
>NW_007060303.1:0-1005 GCF_000164805.1 Carlito syrichta
AATTCACTGGAACACTCATCATTGAGGAGAGCAGTCACTGGGGCACCCATCAAATAGGAGAATGGCAGTCACTGGGGCACCTAAGTTGAGGCCCAGTATCTGGCCAATGCCCACAAAGGAAGAACAGTAAACTGGGCACACAGCACAGATGTCATCCAGTCACTGAGGCACCTGTCACAGAGGTGCGTCAGTCAGTGAGGCACCCTAAACAGAGAAAGCTAAGTCACTTGGGGGCCTATTAAAATGGGTTACTTATCAAAAAGGAAAGTCAGTCACTGGGGAACCTATCTCAGTGGAGGCCCATTTACTTGAGCACACATCACAAAGTATGTCTAGTAACTGGGGAACTGAACACAGACGAAGCTTAGTTACTTGGGAACCCATCAGAGCAGAGGGCAGACTCATCACAGAAGAGGACCAGTTACTGAGACAGTCATAATAGAAGAGGGCCAGTCACAGGGATACCCATCAGAGAGGAGGGCTGGTCTCTGGGCACTCAACATAGGAGAGAGGCAGTCACAGGAACACCAAAATAGAGTAGGATCAGTCACTGTTGCACCAAACAAAAGAGTGAACTCTCACAGGGCACCCATCACAAATGTAGGCCAGTCAGTGGGGCAATTATTATAGAGCGGGAAATTACTGTGGCATCTATCACAGAGAAGAGTCAGTCACTGTGACACCCATCACAGGTGAGAGACAGTCAAAAGTTTAGCCTTCACAGAAGAGGGTTATTCACTGTAGCACCCGTTTTGGAATAACGTCAGACACTGAGGCATAAATCATGAAGGAGTACTGGTCAACGTAAAGCCTATTATAGTGAAACTACCACCAATGGGATGCTCTTCACAGAGAAGGGTAAGTCTCAGGGGCACCCATCATAGGAGACAAGTCACTGGGTCACCCATAACAGTGAAGGATCAGTCACTAGTGCATGAATCACAGAGGAGGCCTGTCACTGAGCTACACATCAAAAATGAGGGTCAGTCACTGGTGCACGCATAA
>NW_007060304.1:0-391 GCF_000164805.1 Carlito syrichta
TGACTCAAGTAGCCAGCCAGCTGGCTAGCCAGCTGAATAAACTCTCTAGCTACCCAGCTGGGCAGCTGGCTAACCAGCTGAATAAACTAGCTGACTTAACAAGCTAGCCAGCTGACTTAACTAGATAGCCAACTGATTTTACAAGCTGAAATAACTAGCCTGCTACCTAGATAGCTATCTTGCTAGCTAGTCGAATTAACTACCTGACTTAACTAACTAGCTTACATAAATAGCTGACTTAACTAGCTAACAAGCGAACGAACCAGCTGGCTTATCATACTGAAATAACTAGTTAGCCACCTGTCGAGACATCTGACTTAACTAGCTTTTTAACTAGCTAGCGAGCTGGCTAGCCAACAATTTAACAAGGTGACTTAACTAACTAGCCAGC
>NW_007060305.1:0-327 GCF_000164805.1 Carlito syrichta
ACCTTTAGGAACGGACTTATTTTTAACTAACCTGGCTTTTAGCATTTGAAAATGACAACAACCTATTTATTTTGTTAGCTGTCAGAGAAAGATTATAAAATTATTTTTTTCAAGGCTAGCATTAACTTATAATGAGTTAGTAAAAGGCTAAGAAACATTTAAGAGCATGTAAGAGACATTTTTCTGTTTTTGTTTTTTTACAGGTGGGTTAGAATGAGTCCCTTCAGAATTTATGAAGGAGAATATAGGCTAAGGAAGGGAGGGGGAGTGGTCCCCAGAAAGAATTTAAGATAACCGGTAATACTTTTATATGGAGTAGACAATTTA
>NW_007060306.1:0-327 GCF_000164805.1 Carlito syrichta
GCTAAACTTGCCAGCGACCTAGCTAGCCAGCTGGCTAACCAGCTAACTTAACTAGCTGACAAGTAGATAGCCATCTGGCTAGAAAGCTGGCTTAACCAGCTAGCCACCTTGCTAGCCAACTGGTTAGCCAGGTCACTTAACACACTGACTTAACTAGCTAGCCAACCAGCTAGCCAGATGACTTAATTAGCTAACTACCTACTTCGCAAGGTAGCTAGCCAGCTGACTTAACTAGCTGACTTAACCGGCTAGCCAACTGGATAGACAGCTGAATTAACTATGTAGCTATCTAGCTAGCCAGTTGGCTAACCACTTGAATTAACTAGC
>NW_007060307.1:0-327 GCF_000164805.1 Carlito syrichta
CTAGATGTTTGGTTACACTGCTAGCCATCTGATTTAACTAGCTAGCCAGCTAGCAGCTGGTCAACTGTCTCCCCAGTCAGCTTAATTAGGGAGTCTGCCAGGTGGACAGTCGGATAGCCAGACAGATTAACTAGCAAGCCATCCTGCTGGTCAGCTGGCTAGCCAGTTGGCTTAACTAGCTGGCCAACTACCTGACAAGCATGCTAACCTGCTGGCTTAACTTGCCAAACAAGTAGCTAGACAACTGGCTAATTGGCTGACTTAACTAGCTGACTTAACTGGATAGGAATATGGCTAGCCCGCTGGCTTAACTAGCTAGCCACCTAG
>NW_007060308.1:0-327 GCF_000164805.1 Carlito syrichta
AGTAATCTGCCATAAACTATGGAGAAATATGTGGTGCAATTAAATAAATTGTACTAAAATAAGTGACCTCAAAACAAAATTTTACCAAAACATTTACTGACCACAACAAAGACTATAAAAAACCTACTAACCAACTTTCAAACATTTGCTATTAGCTCCACAATAAAGCACACACAAAAAAATTAACCAATAACCGTAAGTTCCACAATAAACAAAAACCAGTTGACCATTACTGTTTATCTATTCTACCTTTAAAGCGAGGGTCCGTCGGTGGGCGTGGCTTGTCGGGTTAGCCCAAAGCCGGGGGCGTGGCCGAGTGAGGGGCGG
>NW_007060309.1:0-372 GCF_000164805.1 Carlito syrichta
ATTCCATTCCTCTCCATTCTGTTCCATTCCTCTCCATTCCATTCCATTCCTCTACATTCCTTTCATTTCCTTTCCATTCCTTTCCATTCCAGTCCTCTCCATTCCATTCATTTCCATTCCTCCCCTTTCCATTCCATTCCTCTACATTCCATTCCATTCCACTCCATTCCATTCCTCTCCATTCCATGTGATTCCTCTCCATTCCTTTCAGTTTTTCTACTTTCCATTCCATTGCATTCCATTCCATTTTATTCCTCTCGATTCCATTCCATTCTTCTCCTTTCCCTTCCTCTCCATTCCATTCCACTCCACTCCACTCCATTCCATTCCATATCAATGCATTCGTCTCCGTTCCATTCCATTTCATTTCTC
>NW_007060311.1:0-385 GCF_000164805.1 Carlito syrichta
AACTACCTAGCTATCCTGCTGGCCAGCGAGCTGAGTTATGTACGTGAATTAACTAGCTAGTCAGCTGGCTAGCCAGCTGACTTAAAGCTAGCTACCCTGCTTGGAAGCTGGCTCTCCAGCTGACTTTACTAACTAACTTAAATAACTACCCAGCTGACATAAATAGCTCACTTAACTAGCTAGCTACCTAGCTAGCCAGCTGAGATAACTAGCTGATTCAACTTGCTAGCTAGCTAGCTGTCATATAGCCAGCTGTCTTAACTAGCTGACTTAACTAGCTAGCTACCTAGCTAGCCAGCTGAATTTACCAGTTGAAATAACTAGCTGGCTACCTAGCTAGATATCTTGCTAGAAAGCCAACTTAACTAGCTGACTTAACAAGCTA
>NW_007060312.1:0-406 GCF_000164805.1 Carlito syrichta
TTTTTCTCTCTGTAAACCATATCTTTGTATAGAGGAACAGCACACTAATAAGGTGGTTGGATAGCTGCTATGTTAGCATCACTATATGTTTTATTTTTGTCTGTATGAGAGTTGGTTCGTCTGTAACTGTGGTCTATTGTTTTTATCTGATTCAGTATAGGCCTCTCTCTATTTGTTGGCACACTCGTTTGTTTCCCCCCTTACTCCTTTATCTCTCCACCCCCCTCTTCAACTCACTGTCTGCTCCATTCGTTCCCCTCTGCTAACCACATTTTATTTCAGAAAGTAAACCTACAGCCCCACTGAACGGACAGATTCCAAGGCAGTGGGAAGTGGGTTCCAGATTATTCACACACCTGTCACCGAATACCAGGACCTGCAGATAGATTTTGAATCACAGCTCCCC
>NW_007060313.1:0-325 GCF_000164805.1 Carlito syrichta
AAAAATCATAAAGGCAGCAAGAAAGAAAGGTCAGATTACCAACCAGGGAAGACCAGTTAAAATAGCAGCATTCTTAGCTAGAGAAACATTACAGACTAGAAGAGACTGGAGTACAATCTACAAAGTTCTCAAGAATAAAAAATTCCAACCATAAATTTCCTACACAGCTTAGCTAAGCTTCATCAGTAATAAAGAATTAAAATCCTTCCTAGACATTCAGTCCCTAAGAGTTTATGCTGTCTGCAGACCAGCTGTATAAGAGACATTTAAGAAAGTATTAAGCACACAAGGAAAAAAAAAACAAACAAAACAAAACAAAACTCTT
>NW_007060314.1:0-325 GCF_000164805.1 Carlito syrichta
GAGTGCAGTGGCTGCTCCCGGCCACCGCAGCCTTGACCTGCTGGGCTCTGGCAATCCTTCGGCCTGAGCCTTCCAAGTAGCTGGAATTACAGGTGCACGCTACCACGCCCGGCTAATTTTTGACTTATTATAGAGATGAGGTCTCGCCAAGTTGTCCAGGCGGTCCTGGAACACGCAGGCTCAGGCAATCCACTCACCTCGGCCTCCCAAAGTGCGGGATTACAGGCTGAGCCACCGAGCCCGGCTCTGTCAGTCTTTATGCCAGTACTGTTTTGATTATTGTAGCTTGTAATTTAACTATAAATCAAGCTTTGAAATCAGGACA
>NW_007060315.1:0-402 GCF_000164805.1 Carlito syrichta
TATAAATAATTTATATAAGTAAAAGTATATAAGTAATAAACAAAAGAATATCTCATTGCAATCTTGCTTTAACTGTGGTCAAGTCAGACACATTAGCAGAGATTGTCTGATTAAGTAAGGTATGGCTAACTAACATGGCACACTGTCACCATTTACTGGGTCTCCTCGACTAAAAACTGAGTTCCAACTGCCAAAAAGGCTTTCATTAAGCTAGAAAATGCCTATTTAGATTTCATAAAAATGGTGATCCTTTAAATCAACAACGACCACCCCTGGGAGTACCGGACTGAACTTGTGTTCCTCCACCACAACAATATTAACTCCAGACGTTCCGGTAACCCCAATTCCTGTGGGAGAAGGGCCCTCTCCCAGAAGGAATAGTGGGTGTAATATTAGGCAGAA
>NW_007060316.1:0-457 GCF_000164805.1 Carlito syrichta
CTAGCTAGCTTCCTAGCTAGCTAGCTATCAAGCAAGCCGGCTTAGCTAGCTGACTTAACTGGCTGGCTAGCTAGCTAGTCAGTTGACTTTACTAGCTGAAATAACTAGCCAGACTGCTGTCTAGTCATCTGAATTAACTAGCTTTTTAACTATTTATCGAGCTGGCTAGCCAACTGACTTAATGAGGTGACTTAACTAGCTAGCCCGCTGGTTAGCCAGCTGACTTAACTAGTTGATTAATGAGCTAGGCAGCTGGCCAGTCAGATGACTACACTAGCTGGCATTACTAGGGGGCTAGCTCTCTACCTCTTTAGCCACGTGGATAGCCAACTACCTCTCTAGCCATCTGGATAGCCAGCTTTTTGAACTAGCTGAATGAATTATCTAGCCAGACGGTCAGCAACTGAATTAACAAGGTCATTACCTAGCTAGCCAGCTGGCTAGCCAGCAGACTTTA
>NW_007060317.1:0-324 GCF_000164805.1 Carlito syrichta
AGAAATTGAATGCGGAGGAAAGAAATAGAGCAGAATGGTATGGAAAGGAATGTCATGGTATTGAATGGTTGGGAATGGAATTTAATGGAATAAAATTGAAGGGTAATGGAATGGAGAGGAATAGCATGGAGATAAAATGGAGACGAATGGAGTAGAAAGAAATAGATTGGAATGGAAAAGAGAAGAAAGGGATGAAAAGGAAATTAGTGGGATGGAATGGAATAGATAGGATTGGAATGGAGAAGAATGGAATGGAATAAAATATAATGGATTTGAATGGAATGAAATGGAGAAGAATGATATATAATGGAGATTAATGAATGA
>NW_007060318.1:0-1945 GCF_000164805.1 Carlito syrichta
AGACACAAACAAATGGAAATATATTCCATGCTCATGGATAGGAAGAATCAACATTGTTAAAATGTTCATCCTACCAAAGGCAATCTACAGATTCAATGCAATACCCATTAGGTTACCAACATCATTCTTCTCAGATCTGGAAATAACAATACAGAAATTCATGTGGAAACATAAATGACCACAAATAGCTAAAACAATCCTTAGCAAAAGAAACAAAGCAGGAGGTATCACACTTCCAGACTTTAAACTCTACTATAAAGCTACAGTAATCCAAACAGCCTGATATTGGTACAAGAACAGGCACATAGACCAATGGAACAGGATAGAGATTCCAGAAGCAAAGTCTCAATTTCTCAAACCAACTAATCTTTGACAAAACATCCAATAACTACAACTGGAGAGTGGAGAACCTATTCAGTAAATGGTACTGAGAAAATTGGCTGACCACATGCAGAATATTGAATCAGGACCCCTACCATTCACCACACACAAAAATTAACTCTAAATGGATCAAAGACCTAAACATACAACCTCAAACTATAAGAATCTTAGAAAATTCAGGAGGCATCCTTATGGAAATTGGAACTGGCAACCAATTCCTATTCAGAACCCTAAAGGCCGTAACTTAAGAAATAAGATAGAGCTGGGTTCGGTGGCTCAGCCTGTAATCCCGTGCCTTTGGGAGGCTGAGGTGAGTGGATTGCCTGAGCCTACGGGTTCGAGACCCGCCTGGGCAGCGAGACCTCATCTCTACAATAAATCAAAAAATCAGCCAGGTGTGGTAGCACCTGCCTATAATTCCAGCTACTTGGAAGGCTGAGGTGGAAGGATTGCCGGAGCCCAGCAGGTTGAGGCTGCGGTGGCCGGGAGAGGCTACTGTACTCCAGTCTGGGTGACAGAGGGAGAATCCAACTAAAAAAAAAAAATAGATAAGTGGGCCCTCATCAAACTATCAAGCTTCTGCAAAGGAAAAGAAACCACCAAGAGAGCAGGGAAACAGCCCACAGAATGGGAAAAAATATTTTTCGACTGTGTATCTGACAAAAGCCTAACATCTAAGATCTCTAAGGAACTCAAATGAGCCAAAAGGAAAAAAACAAACAACCCCATTCAAAAGTGGGCAAAAGACATGTATAGACACTTCTCAAAAGAAGATATACAGGCAGCCAACAGATACATAAAAAAAGTGCTTATCCTCACTCATCATCAGAGAACTGCAAATCAAAACCACACTGAGATACCACCTAACCCCAGTAAGAATGGCCATCATTAATAAAACAAACAACAACAGATGCTGGTGAGGATGCGGAGAAAAAGGAACGCTTTTACACTGCTGGTGGGAATGCAAACTAGTGCAACCTCTCGGGAAGACAGTGTGGCTATTTCTGAAAGAACTAGAAATTGACCTACCATGTGACCCAGCAATTCCCCTATTGGGAATATACCCAGAGGAACTCAAATCATTCTACAAAAAAGATGCCTGCACACGTGTATTTGTTTCAGCTATATTCACAATAGCAAAAACATGGAACCACCCGTGTTGCCCATGAAAGCTGGACTGGATAAAAAACATGTGGTACATATACACGATGGAATATTATGCAGCCCTAAAGAAAGACAAATATATGGACTTCGCAGCAATTTGGAAGGATTTAGAGTTGATCATACTCAGTGATCTATCACAGAAACAAAGAACAGAGTGTATTCCCACCAGCAGTGTAGTAGTGTTCCTTTTTTCTCACATCTTTGCCAGCATCTGTTGTTGTTTGTTTTATTAATTATAGCCATTCTTACAGGGGTTAGGTGGTATCTCAATGTGGTTTCGATTTGCATTTCTCTAATGATGAGTGAGGTTGAGCACTTTTTATGTGTCTGTTGGCCACTCATATATCTTCTTTTGAGAAGTGTCTATTCATGCCTTTTGCCCACTTTTTAAAGGAGCTGT
>NW_007060318.1:2350-18715 GCF_000164805.1 Carlito syrichta
TCCATTTAGAGTTAATTTTTGTGTATGGTGATAGGTAGGGGTCCTGTTTCAAACTTCTGCATGTGTTCAGCCAGTTTTCCCAGCACCATTTACTGAATAGGTTCTCCTCTCCCCAGTGGTTGCTATTGGGGGCTTTGTCAAAGATGAGTTGGTTGAAGAATTGAGGTTTTGCTTCCAGAATCTCTATCCTGTTCCACTGGTCTATGTTCCTGCTCTTGTACCAATGCCAGGCTGTTTTGATTACTGTAGCCTTGTAGTAAAGTTTGAAGTCAGAAAGTGTGACACCTTCTGGTTTATTTCTTTTGCTAAGGATTGTTTCGGCTATTCGTGGTCATTTATGTTTCCATATAAATTTCTGTATTTTCATTTCCAGGTCTGAAAAGAGTGATGTTGGCAATTTAACGAGCATTATGTTGAATCTATACATTGCCTTTGGTAGGATGGACATCTTAACAATGTTGATTCTTCCTATCCATGAGCATGGGATATTTTTCCCTTTGTTTGTGTTTTCTTGGATTTCTTTGAGCAGTGTTTTGTAGTTCTCATTGTAATGGTCTTTCACTTCTCTGGTTAGGAAGATGCCGAGGTATTTCATTTTTTGGTGGCATTGTGAACGGGATTGTGCTTTTTATTTGGGTCTCTGCCTGCTTGTTGTTGGTGTAGAGAAATACCACTGTCTTTTGCACATTTATTTTGTGCCCTGAGACCTTCCCAAAGTCCTTTATCAGTGCAAGCAGGCTTTTGACAGATTCTCTTGGATTTTCAAGGTATAGGCTCATATCATCAGCAAAGAGGGTTAACTTGACTTCTTTTCCTATTTGGATACCCCTGATTTCTTTCTCTTGTCTAATTGCCTGAGCTAGGACTTCCAACACAATATTGAACAAGAGGGGTGAGAGTGGACAACCTTGTCTTGTTCCAGTTTTCAGGGGAAATGATTCTATTTTCTGACTATTTAACAATATGCTAGCTGTGAGTTTGTCATAGATGGCACTTACTATTTTGACATATGTTCCTTTATACCTAGATGCTTAGGGTTTTTGTCAAGAAGGCATGCCGGATTTTATCAAAAGTTTTTCTGCATCTAATGAGATAATCATGTGGTTCTTGCTTTTATACCTGTTGATATATTTAATGACATTTATGGTTATGTGAATGTTGAACCAGCCCTGCATCCTGGGGATGATGCCTACTTGGTCATGGTGGATGATATTTGAGATGTGTTTTTGGATCCAATTTGCTAGAATCATGTTGAGAATTTTTGCATCTATGCTCGTAAGTGA
Source organism: Carlito syrichta (assembly GCF_000164805.1). Lineage (NCBI taxonomy): Eukaryota > Metazoa > Chordata > Mammalia > Primates > Tarsiidae > Carlito > Carlito syrichta. Next base: position 3,634 of record NW_007060318.1, read on the forward strand.
TATTGGCCTGTAGTTCTCTTTCTTTGTTGGATCTTTACCCGGTTTGGGTATTGGTGTTATGTTAGCTTCATAAAATGTTTTGGGGAGAATTCTATCTCAATTGCCTGGAATATTTTCAATAGGATTGTTATCAGCTCCTCATTGTAAGTTTTATAGAATTCTGCTGGAAAGCCATCTGGTCCAGGGATTTTTTTTTTGTAGGTAGTTTTCATATGACAGAGTCAATTTCCTGGGTTGTTATGGGCCTATTTAGTGTCTCAATGTCTTCTTATTTTAAACTGGGGAGGTTGTGTGATGTCAGAAAGTCCTCCATTTCATCTGGGTTTTCAAGTTTGTTTCCATATCAGTGTACATAGTAATCTCTTATAATCTTTTGTATTTCATCAGTGTCAGTTGTAATTTGATCTTTTGTATTTCTGATTGTGTTTATTTGGACTTTTTCTCTCTTTTTCTTGGTCATTCTGGCTAGGGACCCTTCAATATTGTTAATTCTTTCAAAGAACCAGCTTTTTGTTTTGTTGATATTTTCTGTGATATTTTTGTCCTCTATGTCCTGTATTTGGGCTCTTATTTTTGTGATTTGGATTCTTCTGCTAAAGTTGGGGTTTTGGGAGTCTCCTCTTTCTAGCTCCTTTAGGTGTTTGTTAGACTCTCCACTTGCTTTCCATTTTCTTGATGTATGCTTGTAGAGATATGAAATCCCCTCTTAAAACTGATTTCATGGCATCCCAGAGGTTTTGGATAGATGTTTCTTCATTTTCATTTGTTTCCAGGAATCTTTCAATTTCTTCTTTGATTTCAGTGTTGACCCAGCCATTGTTCAGCATCATGCTGTTTAGTGTCCATGTCTTTGTGGGTTTTGGGGAAATGTTGTTGGTTTTAATGTTTATTTTTATTCCACTGTGGTCTAAAAATGTGCATGGCAAGATTTCAACCTTGTGGTATTTGTTTATGCTTGATTTATGGCCAAGAATGTAGTTGATCTTGGAGTATGTTCCATGTGGTGATGAGTAGAATGTATACTCTGTGTTTGTTGGGTGGAATAATCTGTAGGTATTTACTAAGTCCATTTGGTTAAGTGTCAAGTTTAGGTTCTGGATCTCCTTGTTGATTTTTTGCCTCATTGATCTATCTAGAGCTTTCAGTGGGGGTATTTAAGTCCCCTGCTATAATAGTGTTAGAGTCAATATCTTTTTTCAGTTTATTAAGTAGTTGTTTTATAAATGCTGGTGCTCCTGTGTTGAGTGCATATATGTTTAGGATGGATATTTCTTGTTGATGGATTGAAGCTTTTATCATTATGTAGTGTCCTTTTGTATCTTTTTAAATTTTTGATAGCTTAAATGTTATTTTGTCTAATATTAAGATTGCAACTCTCCTACCTTCTTTTATGAGCCACTGGCCTGGCAACTCATTTTCCATCCTTTTACTTTGAGTTTGTGTGTGTCCCTTGTAGTGAAATGTATCTCCTGGATGCAGCAAATAATGGGGTCATGGTTTCTTATCCAGTCCACCATTTTGTGTCTTTTCAGTGGTGCATTTAGTCCATTCACCTTCAGTATACTTACTGAAATTTGGCAGTTTTTCCCTGTCATGAGTTTCTTATATAGTTGTTATTGTTCCTGTTTATTTGTTGTCTTTCCTTTGGTTTTGGAGTAGATTCATGTGTGCTTTCCATCTTTTCCCTGTACTCTTATGAAGAACTTTGTCATTCTTTTCTCCTTTTCTTCTGTGTTTAATACTTTCTTAAGTATTTCTTGTAGAGGTGGTCTGGAGGCTGCATAGGTTCTTATGGATTGGATGTCTGGGAAAAATTTTAATTCTCCCTCACTGATGAAGCTTAGCTTGGCAGGGGAGGTTATTCTTGGTTGACACTGTTTATCTTAGAGAACTTTAAAGATCGGGCTCCAAGCTCTCCTAGACTGAAGGTTTTCTATAGCTAAATCTGCTGCTATTCTAATTGGCCTTCCCTGGTAGGTAGTCTGACCTCTTTCTCTTGCTGCCTTTAGGATCTTTTCTTTTATACCTACTCTGTTTAGGTGAATTATTATGTGTCTGGGAGTTGGTCTTCTCACTTCTTGTCTTGCAGGGGTTTTCTGAATCTCTTGTGTTTGAATTTTTGCTTCAGCGATGAGATGAGGGAAGTTTTCCTGAATGATTTCATGAAATGTTTGATCCAGTGTGGTCTCTGTCTTTCTTTCTGCCTCAGGAAGGCCAATTAATCTTTGGTTTGGTCTCTTGACATAATCGTTCATCTCTTGAAGCTTTTGTTCTGTCTTTTTAAGCTTCTTTTCTATGTTTTTGACAGTTTGGGTTAGTTCTGTATTTAGGTCTTCAAGCTCTGAGATTCTTTCTTCTGCTTGGCTAATTCTGCTTTCCATGTTCATTAGTTTGTTGTTTATTTCAATCACAGTATTCTTTACTGCTGTTATCTCATTTATCAACTCCTTCCTATTTTCCTCTTGTTTCTCCTCAATTCTTTTTATTCTCTACTAATGTCTTGTTGTCTGGGTTTGTAGTATGTCGCTGAAGTCTGTTTTCTCAATATCTGATCTCCCAAGGGATCTGTTGAGACCTATATTCTTCTTTTGATTTTTCTTTATTTGTGTAGATTTGCCTTCCCACTTTTTCCTTTTTATTTTTCTCTCCCACTGTCTTCTTTAAATCCTTTGTTCGGGGGTGGTGGGGTTGTTTTGCTTCTGTTTGCTCAATCTCCTATTCTTCCTTATGAGAATCTTCTAGCTTTGTTCCATTCTGAGGCTGGACTGTAGGTTGAGGGTTATACCTTTTGCAACTTTGAGATTTATTTGAGAGGGGAGCTGTGATTCAAAATTTATCTGCAGATCCCAATATCCACTGACAGGTGATGGATACTCTGGATCCAGTTTCCCACTGCCTTGTAATCTATTCATGAAGTGGGGGTATTGGTTTGCTCCCAGGAAGTAAAATAATGTAAGAAAAGGGAAAGAAATGGAACAGGGAGAGAGGGAAGTAGAAGGTGGAGACAGGAGAGTAAAAGGGAGAACAAACAGGTACCCACTAATACATGAAAGTAGACCTGAAGACAGATAAGAGTAAGATAAAACAAAAATAAAAACAAACAAACAACCAAACAAGAAACAGTGATGACAACAAACAAATTAGGGGATATAATCATACAGACACACAAACTGAGCAACCTCTTTAAGATGTACTGTACCCTTACACAATCATGAGGTCTCAGCTCCAAAGTTGGAGGTTAGGCAGAGCTGGGTGGGTGAGTCACTGTAGATCTCTGCCTGGTCACAGGACTTCAGTTGTTCTCTGGTCCCACTGTAGTCAGGGGAAGTTGGGGGAAGTGGAGTGTGAGTCTGCTGGGTGTTGCTGGTCTGCATAATGGTCATGGTGGTTAGGGGGTGGGGTGGTGTGGCCACCAAGGGAGTCCTGAGCTCCCCGGGGAAGGAGCCTTGGACCTCCCTGGGTGGTGGAGGCACAGGCACCAGGGGCCTCCACGGGGGTGGCGGCTCAAGGCAGGGTTGGGTGCTTCAGCCTGGGTGGGGACACAGAGTTCCTTTGGGCCTGGAGGGGTGCCCCAGGAAGAGATGGAACCTGCAGCTCTGAGGGGGGAGTACCATGGTCACCCTGGGTAACAGTGGCTTGAGATGGGGTTGGGTGCCTCAGCCAGAGCGAGAACCTAGAGCTCCAAAGGGTGGGTGGCGGGTGGCAGCAGCTGCTTTGGGCTGCACAGGGCACTTCAGCCAGGAATGGAGCTGGTATCCCTGAGGGGCGGGCGTCTAGAGTCTCCCTGGGTGATTACGGCTTGAGATGGGGCTGGGTGGGGACTCGGAGCCCTGGGCAGGGACCTGGAACTCTGAAGGGCTAGTACCTGCCACAGCTTTGGGTGCTTCACCCCGGGGAGTGGCGCAGAGTTCTGAGGCATGGGCACTGGGGGCCTGCATGGGTAGTGGTGGCTTTTGGTCTGATGGGGCACCCCAGGAAGGGATGGAGCCTACAGTTCTGAGGGGCAGGCATGGAGGGCCTCCATGGGCTGCCACAGCCTGAAACTGGGCTGGGCACCCAGCCAGGGAGGGAGCTGGCAGTGGCTGAATGCCAGGCAGATTAGTGTAGCCAGCAAGGGAACCCATATCTCCACAAGGTGGTATCCAAGGGCCTCCAGAGGCGGGTGGTGGGTGGCTTGGGGCCAGATGAGACAGTGTAGCTGGGGAGGGAGCTGGGAGCTCCATGCGGCCATGGCCTGGTACACCTGGGGTGGAGCAGCGGTGGCAGAGGGGCTGCTATAGCTGGCTGTGAGTGGGACTAAGGGTCTCCAGGCCTGGGACTGGTGTGGCTGATGGTGGGCTGGGGAATGGGGGAAGAAAATGAAGAGTCTTTATGGGAACTCACTTTTGGAGAATCTCACAGTCCCACCTGTGCCATCGCCATCTTACTGGAACCGCCAAGTTATAAAATTTTTTTTGCTTCTTCTTTATATCTTCTATGGCTTTGCTGAGACTTTATATCTCCTTACTAACATTTTTAATTTTTTCTTTTGCTCAAGGATGTTCATAATTGATCATTGAATTATTTTTTTCATGGCTGCTTTAAAATTCTAGTATCTCTGCCATCTCAGTTTTGGCATCTGTCTTTTTTTCATTCTGATTCAAATTTTCTTTTTCTTGGTATAGTGAGCAATTTTTTTGCTGAGATCTAGATAGTTTGACATTATATTATGAGACTAGATCTTATTTAAACCTCCATTTTTTGCTGATTTTCTCTATTGCATCACTGTCATAATTGGTGGGACGGTGTTACCTCATTACTGCCAGGTCGAAATAGAAGTCCAGATTCCCACTTGGCCTTTGTTGACATTCAGGGTAGGAAAGTTCCTTGTTACTGCTGACTGGGCTGAGAGTTATGACTCCCCAGGTAACCACTAACACAATGGGGTGGAGGTGGAGTGGATATATTACTGGCTGGCAGAGATGTAAACAGTGGCTTCATACTTGGTTTCCTCTGATGTCACCTTAACAGAAGTGTTGGGTGTCTCATCACAGTCTCATGAAGGTGAAAGTATGGAGTCTTTCCTTAGCCTTTTCTGGCATGGGCAAGTTGTTTTAATTTTTATCCTATTGAATTATGCCAATTTCTATTAGCCATTTTAAATTTAGTGGAATCCCTCTGTCTAGTGTCTTGTGTCTAATGGTGTGCCATTTTTACTTGGTGCTTTTCTTTTTGTAAATTATGTTATGTTGCAAAATTAATTTAGTAAAACTTGGGTCAAACTCTTCAAACATCATGGTTATTATTAATTATAATATTAATAGGACTTTTATAATGCAATCGATACTATACCAAGCTAAAATAAAAGCACATCTTTATTTAAAATAATTTCTTTGTAATATAACATTCAGTAGTTTGAAAAATTATTCTACCTGGAGGCCATTATCTTAAGTGAAATAACTCAGAAACAGAAAATCAAATACTGCATGTTCTCACTTAGAAGTGGGAGCTAAATATTGTGTACTCATGGGCATGGAGTGTGGAATAATACACATTGGAGACTCAAAAGGGTGAGAGGGCAGGATGGGGGTGAGAGATGAAAAATTACTTAATGGGCACAATGTACATTATTCAGGTGATGGTTACACTAAAAGTCCAACTTCATCATTATGCCATATATTCATGTAACAAAACTGCATTTGCACTCCTTAAATTTATACAAATTTTAAAAAATCAAGAGGATTTTGAGGAGGCTTATTTCTGTGGAAGGACTTCATAGGTGGTCATATGATACTGGAAATGCTGCAATGCGATATTGAAGCTGAACAAGAACATTTGGGCAGCACCTTCAGTTGTATGGGTGAGGAATAATGCAGCTTAAATTTTGTGCATTTGTATGTGACATGAACCAAATGTTGCACCCTGGGACACTGCCATGCACTGTGAAGTCTGATATAATATGACTTGTTAATAGCACAGATGGCATTCAAAAAAATTCTCCCTCTGTGTTTTTCTCTTTTATAAATACCTTGGCTCAAAATTCATCATTTTTGTACAAAACAAGAAGCAAGAGTCATTGACAAAATTAAATCTTCTGCTTGAACAACAGGCCAGTCTCTTTGTTAGTCAACTTTATCCTATGAACAATGGATGGATAATCCATTTCTTGTCAAGTGGCAAAGAAAAGTGTTATTTGGGAACAGTTTTAAAAAATGGATATACTTTAAAAAGAATCATTTGGTAAGTATAAATATCAAGTAAAGAAATGTTAGTTTGAAATTCTACTCTGTAATTTCTATATGTTGGATGGACTTTGGGGTAAGTATTCTTCTCATCTATCCCATTCTAATCTAACAGAATAGAACCCAAGTATAACCCCCACCTCTAGCCTGTGGGAACCTGTGGAGTCTTATTAAAATTATACTCTCTCTGCAGCAAATATAGAGACATTGGGAGTCCCTAAGTGTCTTCTATGGGCACACATGCAGTTTTCTCTTATTCTTTTCCCTGCCAATATCCCCTGCCCTTTGGCAATATCCCCTCCCCATTGGCCACTATTACAGGGACTCTGGAGAGAATGCTGCTTTCAGATCTTGTGCTGCCCTGGTGGGAGCCCCTAGGTGCCGAACATTGCTCTTTCTGGGTCCTCCTCAGTGCCCAGAGCAACATTGTGTTCACCTGTAAATATTTCTTCACTACACAACTGGATGAATCTGGTCTCTTGGGTCCTAAAGAAACCCTGATTGATTCTTAGAGACAGCAGGTTTCACAGGAAACAGTGCCTTTAGCTTCTGCCTGTAACTTCATGGAGGTAAGGGCAAACCTGCCCTCTGGACCTGGGCTGGGAAAGACACGCCAAGATGTTCTCTTCAGGGGCCGTTTCTTCTACTTTCTTCTAAGATACCCCAGGTAAAACTTCCTGCCTTCTTTCTGAGCTTTTTTCCCCTCCATTTGCATCAATTCAGACAACAGATTCTGGAGCCCACTGACTCATCTGTTCACCTGACCCTGAATCTTGGTTTAGGGTCAGGAGAGAGACTCTGCTGTGTTAACTGGTAATAGGTCACAGTTGTCTGGTGTATATTTGCTTCTCACAAAATCCCTGTGAGACGGTCAGTTTCAACTCTGAGAGGTTGACTGAGTTGCCTGATGTCACATAGCCAGTAAGAGGCACAGTCAGACCAATTCTGATTCCACCTTTCTGACTTCTCATCCATTGCTTTACCCATGACAGCATGGTTCCCATTAGACATTTTCTGTCCACCCTAGAATGTTTTATCTATAAAGAACATTTGGGAGTATGATGGTTAATTTTATGTGTCAACTTGACTGGACCCAGGTAACGGTTAAAGCCTAATTTCTGGGTATGTTTGTGAGGGTATTTCTAGAATAAATTAGCATTTGAATTAGTAGACTGAGTGAAGAAGTGTGGGCCACTAGCATCCAATATGTTGAAGGTCCTAATAGAACAAAAAAGCAGATGAAGGGCAAACTTTCTGTCTACTCTTGAGCTGGGACATCCATCTTCTGCTCTCGGACATCAGCATTTTTTGGGGGGGTCTACACTTCAGCACTTATACCATTGGCTTCTCTGGTTCTTAGGCCTTTGACCTTGAAATGGAAGGCATGTTGTCAGCTCCCCTGGTTTTCAGGGCTTCAGAGACTGACTGAATAACACTACTTGGTTTTTTGGTTCTCCAGCTTGCAGATGGCAAATCATAGGATTTCTCAGCCTCCATAATCATGCAAAGCAATTCCCATAATAGATCTCCTCATATATTCCTATATATCCTATTGGTTCTGTTTCTCTGAAGAAATCTGACTAATACAGAAAATATTTACTCTGAGCTCCTTATTTACAGATGAGGGCTCTGAGACCTGTTCAGGTGATTTTTCAAGACTGAGTTGAGGGTAGAAAGGGCTCTGTGTCTCCTTGTGCAATGTGTGGGTGGGGTGATGGAGATGTTGTGCCTTTGATAGATACCTTCTTTCTCCAGAAGAGTTACTTTTGGTTATTTCTCTTTGCATAACAGCCTGAAATTTTTTAGACAGTGAAGCTGTTAATAAAAATGAAAGTTTTTTTAAAATTATTTTTTTATTATAAAGATGTGGGGTCAAATACAAACATTAATTATTCAGGTACCCTTGTTAATGAGGTATGCTCCTCCCTCCCCTAGCAGTTTTCCTCAACTGTCAATCCTACTCCTCCTCCCCTAACAGTTTCCCACTACTGCCAAATGCTTTTTTATAGTATTATAATTGTTCAAGGTCCACTTATAAGTGAGAACATATGATACTCTGTTCTTTGTTTCTGTGATAGGTCACTGAGTATGATCTACTCCAAACCCATCCAAGTTGCTGCAAAGCCCATATATTTGTTTTTCTTTATGGTTGCATAATATTCCATTGTGTATATGTACCACATTTTCTTTATCCAGTCCAGCTTCGATGGGCAACATGGTTGGTTCTATGTTTTTGCTTTTGTGAATAGAGCTGCAACAAACATACGTGTGTAGGTATCTTTTTTGTAGAATGATTTGAGTTCCTCTGGGTGTATTCCCAACAGGGGAATTGCTGGGTCATATGGTAGATCAATTTCTAGTTCTTTCAGAAATCACCAAGAGAAGGTTTTTATGTATAAAATCAGTAGAATCCTTTCTCTTGTTTTCTTGTTTTTGGACTTGGATACTCACCCGTATCTGATAATTGGCTGGTGTCTAGAACAGCTTGATAGATGTGAATTCTACTTGGGGAGGTGGAAAACACTTGGCCCATTTATAAAATGATATTTATGTGTAACAACTTTCTAAAGTTAGTGTGATATAGTGGAAATCCTCAGAATAAAACTTAGAATATTCAAACCCTTGCTTAGACTCTACCATTCAGTGTCTATATAACTAAAGAAAGTCATGTCAGTACTGAGTATACATTTTTATTATTGGTAACATGACTACTATAGTAATCCCTGTTCACTGTTTAGTAGGATAACTGTAAGATTCAGATGAGATAATGTAGGGAAACCTCATGAGTACTGATAAGTGCTCTGCCCATGTGAAGCACTATTAGTAATTAAGGTGTGTCTTAATCCTTTTGTGCTGCTATAACAAAATATCTTAAACTGGGTGATTTATAAAGAACAAAAAATTATTTCTCACAGTTCTGGAGGCTGGTAATTACAAGATCAAGGCTCTGTCAGGATTTTGTCTGGTGAAGGCCACTCTGCTTCCAATATGGCACCTTGTTGCTGCCTCCAGTAGAGGGATGGAATGCTGTGTCCTTGCATGGCAGAAGGCATGGAAGGGCATGAGGGAACTCTCTTCAACCTCAGGCTCTTTTATAAGGGTGCTAATCCATTCATGAAGGTGGAGCTCTCATAACTTAATTACCTCCCAAAGATCACAACTCTTAATACTGTTACATTGAGGATTAAGGTTCAAAATGAACTTTGGAGGGGACATGATCATTCAAACTATAGCAAAGTGCTTAGGTTTAAAGTGTTTTCAACATACCCAGACTTTTGTGAAGTGTTACGATTATTGTTCAGCTGTGTTACTCTGAAGTAAGACTGAACCACAGAAGCTGTCTCACAGCTAAAATGTGTTTTCTGCTGCTATAAAGAGCACTGTCTTTGGAAAGTTTTGACAGAAGTATTTGAGTCAGTGTTTCTGTTGCCTAGGCAACTTAGCAAATGCACCAGTTCCATAGTATGTGAAAGGCATCTACCATTATTTTTCTGTTCCATTGAGATTGTGGGTCAGGATGACAGTATTTTAAAGCAGAAAAACTCATTCTACTCCAGTCATATGGGGTTTATGAAGTTTAGGAACTCTAGCAATTTGCAGGATGCATAGAATACTTTCTCTCTCTGGTATCATATGTGTTACAGAAATTGAGAATTGCTTCCTTTGGATCCACATTGAAGATCATAGTTTGTCTAAGTATTTATTTCATGATATAGATGTTGTTCCTGGTCCCTGGCTATTGGGAATAAAGGTGGATTAAGCACTGGTGAGTGTGAATTCCTGAATCACATGGCTATGATAGTAACTTGCTCTACCTGGGACAAAGGATGGAGTGGTTCATTTCCTTAGAAAGCTTTCTCTCGTCTCCCAAAGAAAGTTAGGGGAAAATTAAGATGGGAAGGAATTCTTCTGTATCACTTAGGTTTGATCAGAGAAGCAGAGCCACAATAAGGGATCTGAAATAAGGGGTATGTCACAGGGATTAGGCCTTACATAATTATGAGATTTGGTAAAGAAGCTGTGGTTTCTGCATTTGATGTGGGCCTGAAGTTGCTATGAGTATGTAGGACTGGTTGTCATGAAGGAAAGCTGAATATGAAGCCAGAAAGGACAAACTCCAAGTGGAACCCATGAGGTTAAATTGGAACCTTCCAGGATAAGCTTGGACTTGAGGAAATTAAAAGAAGCTCGCTGATGGGAACAAGAATTGCTGTAAGCCCGGAAAGTTCCTAGTCAACAAGATGAGCCAACAGATCAATGACAACATCCTGGAGCTGCAACTGTGTCTCATGCCCATTATCTACCTTTGACTATTACTTTAATCTGCCTTCCAAAACTTAAGAAAATTTTTCTTGTTGCCAACCCTAACCTGGCCCCATGTAGGGAAATAAATTCTGAGAAACATAGTCCAGCTTATCTAAGGTGACAGTACAACATCACAAACCTCATCTTAATAGGACCCTTCTTTCACCTATGTTTTCAGATGAAACCCCAGAGCTAGCTTACCCTCTCACATTTCCCACTGAATTCTGTGCTCTTAGTAAAACAGAAGATGACAGGAACTTCCAATTAAGCTAATGTTTAGGACTAAAATGCATACTAAACTAATCTATATTCAGGAGTTTTTTTTTGGTTCTTTTCCCACATATTTCTTCTAACAACATTGAGATAGGTATTGTGTCATCTACATTTTATAGTTGAGGGTACTGCGGTATTTATTTGAGATGGATGCTGAGGTTAAGAAAGAAACAAGGGTGGCTGGGCTCAGTGGCTCAGCCTGTAATCCCAGCACTTTGGGAGGCCGAGGCGAGTGGATTGCCTGAGCACGCAGGTTCGAGACCAGCCTGGGCAACTTGGTGAGACCCCATGTCTACAATAAATAAAAATAATTAGCCAGCTGTGGTAGCGTGTGCCTACAGTTCCAGCTACTTGGAAGGCTGAGGCGGAAGGATCACTGGAGTCCAGCAGGTTGACGCTGGGGTGACTGTGAGCATACCACTACACTCCAACCTAAGTGATGGAGTGAGACTCCAACTCAAAAAAAAAAAAATAGAAAGGGCAATAACTACCACAAAAAAATTCCTTTGGCTCTTAGGTAGGTAGCATTATTATATTATACAGTCACAAGTAAAGTTTGAAGGAAATTATTGAGATTGGGCAATGCTGCTTGGAGCTATACTTTCTTGGATGGGAGATACTTGAATGAGCTTCCTTGGAACTAGCTGTAGCTTTAGGCTGTTTACTGGTTTCTCAGTGAGCATATGGATGCTGTCCAGGTGAGGATGGACTTCTGACCATACCCATTCTGTTGTCAAGTTCATCTGAGAAATAAAAATATTGTTCTGGCAGCCTCAGCTTTCTCTTTTGCTTTTTTTTTTTACCACATCAAGAACATTCCTAGTATTTTAAAATATGGGTTTATACTTATTTTAATCATAACTTGAAACAAAAATGTTGATATTATTCAACGCATTTATGAAATCTTCACCTTCTGGAGTCTTGTCTTGCTGATGAGAAACATCTGATTTTTGAAGCATCAATTGGCAGAAAATGTTCTGGTAGTGAAAAGTTCAATAGCCTTTTGGGTACTTAGAACTCAGTGTCACAGAGTAGTCATTTTTTTTTTTTTTTTGCTTTTTGGGATATTTGTCATTTGAAATGTCAGTACTTTGCTTAGTCATAGTAGTAGTTTGAAAGCTTACCTCTAGAGGAAAGGGCTTTGGGGAACAGAAAAAAAATTGCTTTAGTTTTTAAAAACAACCTATAAGTGTGATCCTTGAGGGAAATTAATCCAAAAACCATCCAGAATACTTGAACTAAGAACTCTTGGATCTCTCTATTTTCTTTTTTTTGTTTATCATCAGCTCAACTGGGCACCATACTGTATTCTGAGAATTCATAGATGAGTAAGATATGTTCTTGTTCCAAAGGAGTTTTGAGTCTCATAGAATATACACAAATTAAGTATTCAGAATATTATTAAAAAGTCTTCCAGGTAATTGTAAGGTCACAAAAGTGAAGAAAAAATTTCATAGAGAAAGCCACTTTCCCACAAGACAAATGTTGAACAGGCATTTCTTAAGCCAAGGCTTCCTAATATGAGTGACCAGGCACATGGATCATAGGTGTGTTAGATTATCAAATTCCTGAGTCTTTGGGCTCTTGGAGACTCCTCTATATACTTTAGCAAGCTGTATAAATATTATCCTTTAAAAATGCATGCCATGCCATTAAAAATGTTCAAGATCACTTCTAAGCCAAAACATGAGAAGAGAAAAGAGGATAGGAAGGTCCCAGAGCAGAGACTGGGGTGTGACTCATGACCATTTGTGGAGACATCTAACAAATTTTGAACAGGGAGATACATGCTCAGATTTGAATATAAATAAGTTCACTCTTCTCAAAGTATGTAGGTTGAATTGGAATATAGGCATATTTTGGAGATACTGTGGGTTTTGTTCTAGACCACCACAATAAAATGAATATCACAAAAAGTAAGTCACACAATTTTTTTGGTTTCTTGGTGCATATAAAAGTTATGTCTTTACTATATTGTGGTCTATTAAAAAGACAACAGGATTATATCCTTAAAAATGTACATAACTAAAAGATACTTTTTGCTAAAAAATGCTAACGATCCTCTGAGCTTTCATCAATTCATAATCTTTTTGCTGGTGGAAGATCTTACCTTGATGTTGACGGCTGTTGACTGATCAAGGTACTAGTTGGTGAAGTACTGGTTGGGATGGCCCCGGAAATTTCTTAAAATAGTACAGCAGTGAAGTTTGTTATATAGACTAACTTTCACCACAAAGATTGACTCATCCTTTCATGAAAGATTTCTCTGGAGCCTGTGATGCTGTTCGGTAGCATTGTTCCCACAGCAGAAAGTCTTTCAAAATTGAATTCAGTCCTCTCAAAGCCTACTGTTGCTTCATCAACTAAGCTTATCTAATATTCTAAATCCTTTGTTGTCATTTCAACAATTTTTATAGCATCTTTATCAGGAGTAGACACCACCTCCAATCCCTTCTCCCCCCACTTTTAAGGTTTAAATGACTTTATTGTTACAAGGTGGACTGAGCAGGGCCCATGCATGTGGTCCCAGGATGTCACCATGGAAACATCAAGAGGTCATGACTGCAGAAGAGGTGACTGGAATTGAACAACATAATCCAGGGAGACCGGCCAGTAATGCAGGAGGCATGATCAGGACAACTGGTAGGGTGGGCAGATCACAGGCAGGGAGGTCAGCGCCTCACTCCCACTTCTTGTGGCTCTCTAGGTGTGACAGGACCCAGCCCACTGGCAGGAGGAAACACAGGAAGCAGGAGGTGATCCTGATGGCAACATCCATGGTTCCAAGCTGCTCCCGCAGGGGCTTTGAATGGACCTGGGCACGCGGAACCAGGAGTCCCTGATCTGAGCCTGTCAGGCCTGCAGCAACAGCAGTGTGAGGATGGACATGATGACTTGGAATAGACCCCGACAGCCCTCCCCCTTTTGTTACTATTTATAAGAAGCATCTCCTTATCCATTTGAGTTTTATCATGAGATTGCAGCAATTCAGTTACATATCAAGCTCCACCTCTAATTCTAGTTCTCTGGCTATTTCTCCTACATCTGCAGTTACTTCTTCCACTAAAGTCTTGAAGCCCTCAAAGTCATCCATGAGGGTTGGAAGCAACTTCTTCCAAATTCCTGTTAATGTAGATATTTTAGCCTGCTCCCATGAATCACAGATGTTCTTAATGTCATCCAGAGTGGTGAGTCCTTTCCAGAAGGTTTTCAATTTACTTTGCCCAGATCCATCAGAGGAATCCCATTCTATGGCAGTTATAGCCTTACAAAATGTATTTCTTAAGTAATAACATTGAAAAGTTAAAATTACTCTTTGATCCATGGACTGCATCAGATGTGACTTCATCTTTTGTGTTTCTGATTGTGTTTATTTGGGCTTTTCCTCTCTTTTTCTTGGTCAGTCTAGCTAGGGGACCATTGATCTTGTTTATCCTTTTGAAGAACCAGCTTTTTGTTTCATTGATTTTTTGTATTATCTTTTTGTCTTCTATGTCCTGGATTTGGGCTTTTATTTTGGTGATCTGGATTCTTCTGCTGAAATCAGGGTTTTCGTGGTCTTCATTTTCCAGCTTCCTTAGGTGGCTTGTTAAGCTGTTAATTTGTGATCCTTCCATTTTCTTCATGTGCATTTGTAGGGATATAAATTCTTCTCTTACTACAGCTTTTATGGCATCCCAGAGATTTTGGTAAGATGTTTCTTCATTTTCATTTGTTTCCAGGTATCTTTGAATCTCTGTTTTGATTTCATCATTGACCCAGGAGTTGTTTAGCATCATGCTGTTTAGTGTCCATGTCTTTGTGGGTTTTGGGGGGAACTTGTTAATGTTAATGTTTGTTTTTATTCCACTGTGGTCCAAGAAGTTGCATAGTAAAATTTCAGTCCTTTTAAATTTGCTTATGCTTGATTTATTGCCAAGTATGTGGTTGATCTTAGAGTACGTTCCTTGCAGTGATGAGTAGAATGTGTATTCTGTGGTCTTTGGATGGGGGTTCTGTAGGTATCAATTAAGTCCATTTGATCAAGAATCACATTTAAGTTTCAGATCTCATTGCTGATTTTTGTCTGATGATCTGTCTAGGGTTGTGAGTGGGGTATTAAAGTCCCCAGCTATGATGGTATTGGAGTCTATGTCTTTTTTTAGTTTACCTAGGAGCTGCTTTATGAAAGTTGGTGCTCCTATATTTGGTGCATATATGTTTAGGATGGATATTTCTTGTTGATGGATTGAACCTTTGATCATTATGTAGTGGCCTTCTGTATCTTTTTAAATTTCTGATAG
>NW_007060318.1:18735-60383 GCF_000164805.1 Carlito syrichta
TGCCTGTGATATTTATCCATTTGCCATTCTATGTCCTTCAGTGGTGCATTTAGTCCATTCACATTCAAACTAATTATTGAAATGTTTGAGTTGATCCCTATCATAATGTTCTTACAGAGCTGTTGTTCTTCCTGTTTGTCTTCTTTTGGTTTTAGAGTTGGATCATGTGTGTTTTTAATCTTTTGCCTGTACTCTTGTGAAGAACATTGTTGTTCTTTTTTCCTTTTCTTCTGTGTTCAAGACTTTCTTAAGTGTTTCTTGTAGAGGTGGTCTGGTGGCAGCATAGTTTCTTAGGGATTGGATATCTGGGAAAGATTTCAATTCTCTCTCACTGATGAAGCTTAGCTTGGCTGGGTAGGTTATTCTCAGTTGAAATTATTTATCTTTTAGAACTTTGAAGATAGGGCTCCATGCTCTCCTAGCCTAGAGGGTTTCTGTAGATAAATCTGCTACTATTCTAATTGGTCTTCCCTGGTAGGTAGTCTGACCTTTTTCTCTTGCAGTCTTTAGGATTTTTTCTTTTATACCTACTTTGTTTAGGCAAATTATTATATGTCTGGGAGTTGGTCTTCTCATTTGTTATCTTGCAGGCGTTCTCTGAATCTCTTGTGTTTGAATTTTTTCATCATTGATGAGATGAGAGAAATTTTCTTGAATGATTTCATGAAATGTTTGTATCAGTGTGGCCTCTGTTTCTCTCCCTGCCTCAGGAAGGCCAATTACTCTTAGGTTCAGTCTCTTGAAGTGATCATTCATCTCTTGAAGGTTTTGTTCTGTCTTTTTGAGCTCCTTTTCTATGCTTTTGACAGTTTGGGTTAGTTCTGTGTTTTGGTCTTCGAGCTCTGAGATTCTTTCTTCTGCTTCGCTAATTCTGCTTTCCATGCTTAGTTTGTTATTTATTTCCATTACAGTATTCTTTACTACTATTATTTCTGACATCAGCTCCTTCCTATTTTCCTCGTCTCAACTTAATTTTTAAAATTCTCTCTATTAATGCCTTGATGTCTGGGTTTGTTGCATGTGACAAGCCATTCTGGAGTCTCTTCATTGTTTGTGTTCCAGAGTCTGTTTTCTCAGTGTGTGATCTCCCAGGGGTCTGTGTGAGACCTATATTCTTCTTTTGGATTTTCTTCATTTATGCAGTTTTTTCCCTTCCTACATTTTCCTTTCCTCCACGTCACTGTCTTCTTTAATTCTGTTATTCAGGGGTAGAGGGATTGCTTTTACTTCTGTTTGTTCAATATCCTATTCTTCTTATGTATTCCCTCTTACTTTTTTTCAATTCTGGAGTTGCACTGTAGATTGGGGGTGATCCTTTTTGCAGTTTTGAGATTTACTTTAGGGGGGAGCTGTGATTCACAATCTTCTGCAGGTCCTGGTATCCGCCGACAGGTATATGGATAATCTGAGACCCACTTCCCACTGCCTTGGAATCTGTCCATGCAGTGGGGCTGTAGGTTTACTTCCTGAAATAAAATGAGGTTAGCAGAGGGAAGAGAATAGAGCAGATGGGGGGGAGAGGGGGTGGAGAGAGAGAGGAGTAAGGGGGGAGACAGACGGTTGTATCAACAAATGGAGAGAGAGACTTGAACTGAAACAGATAAAAAGACAATAGACCATGGCTACAGACTAACCAGCTCCCATACTAAAAAAATTAAAACATACAATGATGCTAACATACAAGCTAACCAACCACCTTATTGTTGTGCTGATCCTCTATATAAAGATATGGTTTACAGAGAGGAGAAAAGAGAAGAAAAGGAAGAGAAAAAAGGAACAAAACAATAGGAATAGAATCAAGTCATTAAACTAACAGAACCAATTGAGCACACTCTGAGACTTTTCGTTTAAGTCCAATGTCCTTTCAGCTCTGATTTCTAACTGTCTTCTCAAGCTGGTAAATTAGTTCACAGTTGGGGTCAGTTGCCCCTGGCCTGCTGTGAAGAACAGTTCAGATCACCCTCAGTTCACCACTCATATCTGGCCTGGGTCTATTTTTCAAGCTTGTTTTTCCCGTTTCTGTGTTGTTACCTTGAATCGCCAGATGGTTGTGTTATCTCAGCTGCTCGCCCCAGAGGAGGTGGAGCCAGACAGGAGCCAGGCAGAGGCCAGAGATGGAAGCCTGTCTCAGGGCTTACAGGAGGAGACCCATGGCCGGCAGGATGTCAAGGTGGCAGCAGAGGTGGCAGCGATCCCAGCAGATCTTGCCTGCAGGGGCTTCAAGGACTGAAGTTGTGGATCACCTCAGGCATGGGTGGTGCCATGCGCTATGGCTGCTGTGGAAGCCATGGTGGCCCCAGCAGCTGCTGTGTCTGCGGCTGCAGTGGTTGTCCAGACCGCTGTGATGCCCCAGCGGTGGTGACGGCCGAGCTCTGTGTGAAGAGCAGGCTGCCAACATTGGGATCCACAGCCCCCCGGGAGATAGCCTCTGCATTCTCCTTTGCAGAGGGTCTCATAGACCAGGCTGCCCCGTCGCCATCTTGCCGGAAGTCTCCCAGTCTACCACTTTCTTATCATTTATGTGTTTACTGGAGTAGCTCTTTTTATATCCTTCAAAAACTTTCCCTTCATTTTCACAACTTGGCTGTTTGGCAAGAGGGCTAGCTTTTGGCCTATCTTGGCTTTTGACATGCCTTCCTCACTAAGCTTAATAATTTCTAGTTTTTTATTTAAAGTGAGAGGTGTGGGGATCTGGGGAAGATGGTGGCTGAGTCAGTCGAACTATGTGAATCCCTGTGTAAGTGAGTGTATGGAAAATTTTAGGTACATGCTAGTGAGTGAGTGGGTGTGTGAGTGACTAACTGAGTGAGGTGTAGGGAGCTGGTGGTCCGGGCTCTCCTGGTGCAGTGGCTGGTGCCACAGCTGCTGGGCTTGGACCCTATCAATTCCCAGGATGAAGAAGCTGAGTGCCATTTTATTTTTCTTTTCTTCTTCTTTTTTTAAATAAACAAACCCTCCCTGGGAAGAAAATACTGGGAGAGACTGTCTAAGTGGGGGCTCATGAGCAAGTGGCCAGTCCCCTGGTGCAACAACTGGTGCTGCAGCTTCTCTGCTTCATCCTTGGCCTATCCCAGGTCACAGAAGTTGAGCACCATTATTATTTTAAAAACAGAGAAAAGTGCTGGGAGAAAATATTGCCCCAGCCTCTCCTTCACTGGTGCAGCAAGAGAAAGACTGCTGGTTCCTAGCTTTGCCTCACCACTTCGGCACCTGGCAGGGCACTGGCAACAGGAGCTGTAGAGAGACATAGAGGCAAAGCCCCACGGAAGAGGACAAGAGAGGCACCCCACCACCATCTTGAAGGTGGGGCAGGAAAGTGCTCTGACTTGCTCACCATGGAGCAACATGATCTCTGTGATTGGCAGATCAACTACTCAGGGATTGATCATGACTCAGAGGGAATATCCTGAAAGCACAAACTTTAGAGGGACCTGATAAGTGCTGAGTTGTAGGCACTCCACCCCCTACCCTGATCCAGCTGTGAGACAGAGGATGTGGCCAGAAAAGAATGAGGAAGAGCTCCAAAGAGATCAGTGGTCAGTCCGGGGCTGACCCAAACCCCCTCCTCCCCAGCAATCCTCTGAATGTCAGACCCACACAACTGGGCCATAACCAAGAGAGACAAACCCAGGCAGAGCCTGGATGTCAGCCGCAATAGGAGAACTCCATTCCAGGATAGGCCTGGCTGGGGCACCCCCCCCACCGCAAGTACATACCTGGGGAAGAGATAATCCTGAACCCCCATTGAAGGAGATCCCCCTGACCATATGAGAATGGGAGGGTAGGACTGCAGCCCCACCCATCCTCCTTCCCTGCTTTGGACACTGAGAAGAGAGAGAAAGAGGTGGCTCTGCTGGAGAGACATGATTAGAGGAACAATTACAGAGTCCGTCACAAGAGGGTAGGTTTTCTTTTTAAAAAATTTAAAAAAATTTTTTGACTGTTTGTTAGTTCATCTATTTTAAAAATATTTTTCCTTTGTGTATGAATGTGTATGTGAGGGTTTGATCTGCTCCCCCCAAATATTTTTTCTTGTCTTTTTCTGTTTCTTTCTTCATTTATTTGTCATTTTCTGTTTATGTGTGTATGTGATTGATTGAGTGTTCATCTTTCAATTTTGTTGTTGTTGGCTTGTTTTTACTCTTTTGTGCTTCTGGATTTTTTAAATTTTCATTTCTTATAGCTTAAGTTGTGTGTCAATATATGTGTGAGGGTTCAACCTGAACTTCATTTTTTTCCCCCCTCTGGTCTTTCTGTTTTTCTTCTCTATTCACTTTATACTAGGCATATGTGTGTGTTTAGTTTTCTTGTTTTTTGTTGTTGTTTTGTTTCACTTTGTTGTTATTCCAGTTTGTTTTGGGGTGTGTGTGTGTGTGTGTGTGTGTGTGTGTGTGTGTGTTCAGTTGTATTTTGCATTGCTTTCTGCTTTGCATCATCATATAGAGTGGTGGTAGGGAGTGGGTCTTAGGGAACACATACCACAATAAGTGAACATTGCAATTTTCAAATAGTTTCTGAATCCTAGTGCTCCATCCCCTACTTTATTTGAATTTCAGAAACAACAAGAGATATCAAAGCTTCCCATTCACCATCCTATTTCAAAATAGAACAAATTCAGAGCCAGGATAAGGGAAGAGTAGAAGACTGAGTAAACATCAGAAGGGAAAGCCTTTCCCACTGACACTGAATATTAAAGAGAAAAACAAGAGATTTGTCACAAATGAGAAAAATATCAAAGGAAGACCTTAGGCATTTTCAAAGAAAATGAAAAAAGAAAAAGGCATTTTCTTTTTTCAAAGAAAAAACTCCTGAAAAATCAGACATTGGTGCCCAAACAATGGAAGTCACAAATGACTGGCCCCAGAATATGATGGGGATTAGGGAATGGATGGAAAGAGTGAATAAGACTCAAGAAAGACAAGATGCAACACTGAAAGGACTTGTAACAGAGATTTTGGCAATAAAAAATTTCCTCCAGGAAATAAATAACAAGATGACAAGCATGGAAAGCAGAATTAATCTAGCTGAAGAAAGAATCTCAGAACTTGAAGACAAGAACATGGAATTAACCCAATCTGTAAAAAACATAGAAAAAAGACTCAGAAAGAAAGAACAAAGCCTACAAGAAATATGTGATTATATTAAGAGGTTGAACCTATGCCTGATTGGTATCCCAGAAGAAGAAAGGGAAAAGGAAAACAACCAGGAGTAAGTATTCCAGGAGGTAATCCAAGAAAACTTTCCCCGTCTCACCAGAGATATGACCAGTCAAGCACAAGAGATACAGAGAACCTCCACAAGACATGAAATGCGAAGACCAGTCCCTAGACACATAGTAATTTGCCTACACAAAGTAGGCACAAAAGAAAAACTCCTAAAGACAGTAAGAGAGAAAGGTCAGACTACCTACTAGGGAAAGACAATCAGAATAGCAGCAGACTTATCAGTAGAAACACTACAAGCAAGAGGGACTGGAGGCCTATATTCAAAGTCCTCAAAGTTAAACAGTTTCAATCAAGAATTTCCTATCCAGCCAAGCTCAGCTTCATAAGTGACAGAGAATTAAAATCTTTCCTAGACATCCAATCCCTAAGCAATTATGCAACTTCCAGACCAGCTCTATAGGAGACACTTATAGGTATTAAGCACAGAAGAAAGAAAGAAAGAAAGAAAGAAAGAAAGAAAGAAAGAAAAAAAAAAAAAAAGAATGACCACACACTTCCCAAGAAAACAGCAGAGCACAGAATTGACAGGGAATACAGCACAAAAAAACTTGAAAACACACACATACTTTAACCCCAAAGCCAAAAAAAAAGCAAACAAAAAAAAACTTTATAAGAATCTCATGAGAGCAATTAACAATCACTTTTCAATAATCAGTCTGAATGTGAATGGACTAAATGCATGACTGAAAAGACACAGAATGGCAAACTGGGTAAGAAACCATGACCCAATTATTTGCTGCATCCAGGAGATTCATCTCACTACAAGGGATGCACACAGACTCAAAGTTAAAGAATGGAAAATGAGTTTCCAGACAAATGAATCACAAAAGAAGGCAGGAGTTGCAATCTTAATATAAGACAAAACAACCTGTAAGCTATCAAAAATGAAAAAAGATGCAAAAGGACACTTCATAATGATAAAAAGTTCAATCCATCAACAAAAAATATCCATCCTAGATGTATATGCACCCAAGAGAAGGAGCACCAGAATTTACAAAACAACTACTAAGTAAACTAAAAAAAGATATTGACTCTAACACTATTATAGCAGGGGACTTGAATACCCCACTAACAGCCCTAGATAGGTCATCAAGTCAAAAAATCAACATGGAGGTCCAGAACCTAAGCTTGACACTCGACCAAATGGGCTTAATAGATACCTACAGATTATTCCACCCAACAACCACAGAATATACATTCTACTCATCACCACATAAAATGTACTCCAAGATCAATCACATCCTTGGCCATAAATCAAGCATAAACAAATTCCATAAGGTTGAAATCTTGCCGTGCACACTCTCAGACCACAGTGGAAAAATAACATCAACACCAACAATATTTCCCCTAAGCCCACGAAGACATGGACACTAAATACCACGAACAACTACTGGGTCAACTCTGAAATCAAAGCAGAAATTAAAAGATTCCTGGAAACAAATGAAAATGAAGAAACATCTTACCAAATCCTCTGGAATGCCATGAAAGCAATTCTAGGAGGGGAATTTATATCTCTATGAGCACACATCAAGAAAACGGAAAGATCACAATTGGAGAGCATAAGAAATCACCAAAGGGAACTGGAAAGAGAAGACCACCAAACCCCTGACTTTAACAAATAATCCAAATCACCAAAATAAGAGCCCAAATACAGGACATAGAAGACAAAAATATCATTGAAAACATCAACAAAACAAAAAGTTGGTTCTTTGAAAGAGTGAACAAGATTGTTGGACCCCTAGCTAGAATGATCAAGAAAAAGAGAGAAAAAGCCCAAATAAACACAATCAGAAATACAAAAGACCAAATCACAACTGACCCTGAAGAAATACAAAAGATTATCAGAGATTACTATGTACACTAGTATGGAAACAAACTTGATAACCTAAATGAAATGGAGGACTTTCTGACATCACACAACCTTCCCAGGTTGAGACAAGAAGACACTGAGACACTCAATAGACCAATAACAACCCAGGATATTGACTCTGTCATATGGAAACTACCTATAAAAAAAAAAGAGGCCTGGACTGGATGACTTTCTAGCAGAATTCTACCGAATGTACGAGGAGGAGATGATACCAATCCTTTGAAAGTATTACAGGCAATTGAGAAAGATGGAATTCTCCCCAAATAATTTTACAAAGCTAACATCACACTGATACCCAAACTGGGTAAAGATCCAACAACAACAACAAAAAAGAGAACTACAGGCCAATATCCCTTATGAACATAGATACAAAGATCCTCAATAAGATTCTAGCAGGTTGGATCAAAAAACACATCTCAAAAATAATCCACCATGACCAAGTAAGCTTCATCCCTAGATGCAGGGTTGGTGCAACATTCACAAGACCATAAATGTAATTAAATACATCAACAGATGCAAAAACAAGAACCACACAATTATATTAGACGCAGAAAAAACTTTTGATAAAATCCAGCATCCCTTCTTGATAAAAACCCTGAAACACCTAGGTATAGAAGCAACATATCTCAAAGTAGTAAGTGCCATCTATGATAAAACCACAGCTAACATGCTGCTAAATGGACAGAAACTAGAAACATTTCCTCTGAAAACTGGAACAAGACAAGGCTGCCCACTCTCATCCCTCTTGTTCAACATTGTGTTGGAAGTTTTAGCTCGGGCAATTAGACAAGAGAAGGAAATTTGGGTCATCCAAATAGGAAAAGAGGAAGTCAAGTTATCCCTCTTTGCTGATGATATGCTCCTATACCTTGAAAATTCAAGAGAATATGTCAAAAACCTGCTTGCACTATAAAGGACTTTGGCAGAGTCTCAGGGTACAAAATAAATGTGCAAAAGACAGTTGTATTCCTATACACCAACAACAAGCAGGCAGAGACCAAAATTTAAAGGACAAACCCATTCCCAATAACCACATTAAAAAAAAAAAAGAAATACCTTGGCATCTTCCAAACCAGAGAAATGAAAGACCCTTACAATGAGGACTATAAAACACTGGTCAAAGAAATACAAGAAGACACAAACAAATGGAAAAATATTCCATGCTCATGGATAGGAAGAATCAACATTGTTAAAATGTCCATCCAAAGGCAATGGGTATTCAATGCAATATCCATTAAGTTACCAACATCATTCTTCTCAGACCTGGGAAGACAATATAGAAATTCATATGGAAACATAAACGACCACAAATAGCCAAAACAATCCTTAATAAGAGAAAAAAAGCAGGGGGTGTTATACTTCCAGACTTCAAACTTTACTATAAGCTACAGTAATCAAAACAGCCTGGTATTGGTACAAGAATAGGCATATAGACCAATAGAACAGGATAGAGAATCCGGAAGCAAGGTCTCAATTTCTCAACCAACTCATCTCTGACAAAGCCTCCAATAATAATCACTGGGGAGAAAACCTATTCAGTAGATGGTGCTGGAAAAACTGGCGGATCACATGCAGAAAGTTGAAACAGGACTCCTACTTATCACCATACACAAAAATTAACTCTAAATGGATCAAAGACCTAAACATAAAACCTCAAACTATAAGAATCTTAGAAAATGCAGGAGATGTCCTTACGGAAATTGGAACTGGCAACAAATTCCTGTTCAGAACCCTAAATTTCCATGCCTTAAGAAATAAAGTAGACAAGTGGAACCTCATCAAACTAACGAGCTTCTGCAAACGAAAAGAAACCATCAATAGATCAGGGGGACAGCCCACTGAATTGGAAAAAATATTTGCCAACTGCATATTTGACAAAGGTCTAACATCTAGGATCTACTAGGAACTCAAATGCGCCGAAAGGAAAAAAAACAAACAAAAAACAGCCCCATTCAAAAGTGGGCAAAAAGCCATGAATAGACATTTCTCAAAAGAAGATATACCGGCAGCCAACAGACACATAAAAAAGTGCTCAGCCTCACTCATCATCAGAGAAATGCAAATCAAAGTCATACTGAGATACAACCTAACCCCAGTAAGACTGGCCATCATTAATAAAACAAACAACAACAGATGCTGGCGAGAATGTGGAGAAAAGGAACGCTTCTACACTGCCATTGGGAATGCAAACTAGTGCAATCTTTTTGGAAGACAGTGTGGCGGTTTCTGAAAGAACTAGAAATTGACCTTCCATATGACCCAGCAGTTCCCTTATTGGGAATATACTCGGAGGAACTCAAATCATTCTACAAAAAAGATACCTGCACATGTATATTTGTTGCAGCTCTATTCACAATTGCAAAAACATGGAACCAGCCATGTTGCCCATTGAAGCTGGACTGGGTAAAAAACATGTGGATATATATATATATATATATATATATATATATATACACAATGTATATATGTGTATATATATATATATATATATACACACAATGAAATATTATGCAGTCATAAAGAAGGACAAACATGTTGACTTCGCAGCAACTTGGATGGATTTAGAGTCAATCATACTCAGTGACCTATCACAGAAACAAAGAACAGAGTACTATATGTTCTCACTCATAAGTCGACCTTGAACAATTATAATACTGTAAGAAAGTGATTGGCAATAGTGGGAAACTGTCAGGGGATGGGGAGTGGGATTGGCAGTTGAGGGAAACTGCTAGGGGTGGGAGAAGCATACCTACCAACAAGGGTACCTGCATAATCAACATTTGTATACCTAACTCTGGATTGTACCCCACATTTTTATAATAATAATAATAATAATAATAATAATAATAAAACCTAACAACAACATCAAAAAAGTGAGAGGTGTTTGACTCTTCCTTTTACTTGAACACATAGAGACAATTGTAAAATTATTAATTGGCTTAATTTTAATATTGTTGTGTCTCAGGGAATAGGAAGGCCCAAGGAGAGGGAGAATGATGGGGTGCTGGTTGGTCAATGGCACAGTCAGAATACAGACAACATTTATGGATTAAATTTGCTATCTTACATGGGTGTGTTTCGTGGCTTTCCAAAACAATTGCAATAGTAACATCAAAAAAATCACTGATCACAGATCACTGTAACAGATAATAATAGTAATGAAAAAGGTTGAAATATTGTGAGAATTACTAACATGTGACACAGGGATGTGAAGTGAGCACATGCTGTTGGAAAAATTGTGTCTATAAATTTGCTTGATACAGAGTTGTCACAAATCTTCAGTTTGTAAAAAACAACATCTGTGAAGTGCAATAAGGTGAAGTATGATAAAATGAGGTATTATTGTATTATGAGATTAGATGCATGAAGACCTTTGGGAAATTTCTATAATAGATCAGGTAATAAGTTGTTAAGTTCTGAATGAGGAGCACTGGGGGTGGAGAAGCAGAGATAAATATGAGGAAAGAAAGTTAAGGATGCTGAACTGAAAAATATCTTGGCAACAAACTGCTTGGAAAGTGTTTTTATTCATTTATCCATCACCTATTTATTACCTCCTTATATTATATTAAGCATTATGCTAGGCTCTGGGGAAATGATGGTAGATAAAACAGACATAGCTCCTATGTATAGATACTGCATTTTGGCGTGGGACTTGTAAGTTGAATAATCACAAATAAGTATAAAATCATAAATGGTCTAAAATATAGGATTGGGATGTTATGGTCTGTCTTTGTATAACAGAAAGCCTAACATAGTCTATAGGCCCGGGAAGATTGCCCTGAGGAAGGGAGATTTAAGCTGGGATCTGAAAGGTAAGTAGAAATAAACTAGATATTGAAAGGGATGTTGTGGTGAAGGAGATAATTACAGATTGAGCCAGCATGTACGAAGGTCTTATGGCTGTGGGAAACTGAAGAGTATTTGAGGAACTGGAAGAAGAGAGTAATTGGAATGTCAAGAAAAGGTAGGGAGTGGTATGAGATAAGATGAGAGAAGAGGTAGAAGGTAGCCATGCAGGGTCTTGGAAACTGTGCAAAGCATTTTGATAATATCTGTCTTAAGGGAAAATAAGAAAAGAGGTTTAAGGAAAATGGTGTGTGTGTGTGTGTGTGTGTGTGTGTGTGTGTGTGTGTGTGTGTGTGTGTGTGTTTGATCTGATTCCATTTGAATTGTATGCATTTTATAAAGATCACATTGACTGCAGTATAGAGAATGGAATGGAGAGAACAAGAGTGGAGTCTTGTAGGGCTCAATCAAGCCTGCAGCATTAGACAGGGTGAGACTCAGAGGCAGCTAGAACTAGGGTGCTGGCATTAAAGACAGAGGGAAGTAGGTGACTCTGAGAAATATCTGTCAAGGTCAACAGGGTTTGGTGATGTTTTGGAAATGATGAATGAGAGAGAGAAAGGGTGTACTCGTAAGTGTCTGGTTTGGGTGACTATTTCATATTTTCTGAAACTGGAAACACAGAAAATGGAGTAGGTAAGGGAGGAATGTCAGTAACTTCAAGTTGGACATGGGGCTTTTAGGTAGATGTGTCCAGTAATAATTTCAGGTTCGAGGGTATGATCTGGGTAAAGACATAGATTTGAGAGTCATCAATCTATATGCAAATGCCAAATATGTGGTAGTGGAATATATCTGATAAGCAAGGAAGAAGAGAAAAATGGAAGGTAGAAGCCTTGGCAGTGCCAGCCCACATGGGGAGAGCCCAGGAAGAAGGCCCCATGGAGGATGGAAAGAGGAAATTCATTGTCAGTCAAAGCCACTGATGAAATTAAAGGGGACAGATTTACCAGTATCAAGGAAGATAGAGAACTATTTAGTGTTGAGTCTTCAGAAAACATTGATTTCTCTTTATAAAACCAAAGTTTGTAGCTACGAAACTGCAAAATAATTTGTTAAAATGTGAGAAAGTAGGTACATCATCAGAAATTCTGCTGGACTTGTGTTTGTTCCTGACTCTACAGCATACTGGGTACAGCATACGAGGCTAAATAGTCACCTCACACAGAAAGGTTGGATTGAAATCAGAAGAATTAAAAAAACAAACAAATTTAATCAAACAACTCTTATGTTTTCTTCCTGCCTCACCATATGTAAAAAAAAAAAAAAGGATTTTTGACTGTTACTGTGTAGACTAATTGATTTGGACAAAAGTTTCAGACAGAAGTGATTGGGAATGTAAGCACTTCCAAGTTCTTCCCAAGCAGGTTGCTAGATGGGACAAATGGGGTCCTGAAACCTAGGCTTGATGTTTAATAAATGCTTCCATTGACTGAAATGTTGAGGACATTGCTGTTGGTGATTTATTGAGAGGTATATTAGTTCTCATTGGTCTCCTTTTCAATCAACACCTGGATATTATGTATCTATCATTTTTTAAACATTGGGATGGCTAGGAAGGAATATGAATTCTGGCTTCCTTCCAGCCCAGCCTACATTTCCTTTCCTTTTAGGATTCTCTTGACACCTCCAGCCTCATGCCATACTACCCTCCTTTGTACTCTTGTTGGCCTCATATGCTCTTCTAATATCTAGTTTTAGCAAGATGATGGCTCAGAGATACTTGGACTCTGCATTTCTTCTGAGACAGTGCTTGGCAGGTTAATTGTATGTTAATCAGGGCCAGATGAATTTAATCAGACTTGTAGAAAGATTTAAAAAGGATCTGGACTCACTAAAATGTTCACCAGTCTGGAAACATTCTGATAAAGATAACAAAGGTTTATAACACACAGGAGAATTTTGCATATTTGCAGGCTAGGACCCAAAGCATTCTGATGTAATTGAATAAAAACATTGACCTTCTCAAAGGAATAGAACATTCTTAGACCTACATGTGGGGCCATGTCTCTCCCGTGTTGTATAATCCTATTTTTGCCATTGAATTTGAACTTGGTTTTCACAGGCTGTATATGGTCATCTTTCATGTACAGGCTTGGGTGACTCAAAGGTACAAAGGAGAAGTCTACCTTTGAGACCTTCTTCTTTATGCCTTTATGTCCTCTCTCTTCCACAGGTGCTAATGGCCTCCTCTGGATTCTGGGAAACTTTGGGCTTCCTCCGTAGCCATTATCTGAGTGCTCTGTGATCTTCCTCGAGTGTAGTTTGTTCAGCATCCCATTCCCTCAAAGCTCTTCTTTCTGCTTTCTAAGGTCATTTCCAGTTATTTGATACAATAACCTGTGTTTAGTTTTTAACAGCTGATATGGCTTAATGTGCTACCTCTCTAAGGCATGTATACCTGGAATCACGGGGCTATAAACTGAAAGAGAGAAACAGCATTTCAGAAACTTGATGGGAAGTTACCGTGGTCTATAAAGCTGGGCTTATTCCTTGTGGCTGATGTCTTTGAAGAATGAATGCATTTTAATATGTTTTCTCTTCTCAGATCCAGAACGTCAAAAATTAGTTAACGACTTTTGAAATATACTTAGTAATATGAGATGCCAAGGGTTAGAATAATACCCGCTTAATTTTTAAGGACAATCTGTCTTACTTGCTAAAATTTTGTTCTTCTTAATCACTTGAGTTGCTAATTATAGTCCCATCTATCAGACAAGTGCCACAGGCTTCTCACGGTATACAATTTAATTAGTATACATTAATTATATTTATACATTAATTTGTATTTAATTATACTGATTAAGCTTAGGTTAATGGCAGACTGTCTAGACTTCAGCTTCCTATTCTTTCGAATCTAATATAGCTAACATTGACTCATTTGTTTTCTCTTTGCACTGTATTTTCTTTGTTCTTATTATCCTTTAAAAGTTTTATTATTATTATTTTTTGTAGAGATGAGGTCTTTCTATTTTTCCCTGGTTGATCACAAATTCCTGGCCTCCAAAGATCCTCCTGCTTTGCCCTCCCAAAGTGCTGGGGTTTTTATAGGTGTGAGCTATAATACCTGGCCCCAATTTTCTTTACTTGGTCTGTCTCTTCCTCCTCTTGCAGGAGTTCTCTGACCATGGGCTGTGGGTTATATAGCCGCTGCATTGTGCCAAAAATTCTGGCAGGACTGGGTCAAATCAGGGAGTGAGAGGCCCGAGCTCAGAGAGGGCTTCTTTCAGCAGTATAATGGAAATGGAGTACACTCAGGTCACACCCTGAGCTCTCCCGCAGAGCGGGAGCTTTGTTCATGCTTCTCCCCTTACTCCCTGTCTGCCCTCACCCCAAGCAAAACATTCACCAAGTTATCTCCCTGTGGTTTTTCTACAATCTGTTCACTTCATCATGTTAGTCATCCCTCCCTTAGTTTGCTTTTGGATGATATTCATCAGTTACCTCAGCTAATCCCACAGATCACATTTCATGGATTCCTATGTATATCCTCCATTGACCCTACTATGTACAGACATTTGCCACTTATTATAAAACAGTCACTGAGCTAAGTGTTCTGCATGCATTTTCTCATTTAATCCTTACCATAATCCTGAGGTCTATTTATGGGTAAACAAACTGAGGTTGACGGAGATGAAGCCACTTCCCTACTTACCTGGTATAAGGTCCCACTACTTCAAAAAGTTTTTTTTTCCTTTTCTTCATTTATTTATTTATTTATTTATTTTCTTTTCTTTTTTTGGCCTAAAAACCATCCTCTGTTATCTTTTTTCCTGATACAAAGGTGCCCAAATCTTTTCTTCATTTGCAGTTCCACAATGACCTCAGACCTAGAAGTTTTTAAGCGCCTTCTGTCTCTTTACATCTCACTCCTTACTCTTCAACCAAAGTGGAGCCATTATCAGAGAAAACCTCAGGGAAGGGATAGGAGTCCAGCTGGATTTTCAGAATGGAGATGATAAAAATTTTCCTGAGCCATGAAGTCCTGATAAAGAGTGCTTAGTAAATAATAATTGGAAAAAATGGACAAGTGAACTGAACAATGACCAGAACAGTCTTTTATGTTTGTTGTGTGTACTACACTATGATAGGTTTCATTTAGCAGTTCCTAACCATTATGTTTAGATACAACAGTATGTATCCATCCATCATGAGGATTGTTCAAGAAGAGTTAAGACAACATTTTCCAACGATTCACTTAAAAAATAGCTTATAGCCTAATTCAAGACCACCACTGACAATTTAATAAACTTTGAATGGGAAGAAAAGGGTAGGATAACCCAGACTCTGTCTGATCTCTTCACAGCTAGAAATGAGACAGTTTTGAATTTCTCAAAGAGTTTGCTGCACTAGTTGTATTTTTCTGCCAATTTGAGGGTGAAGCTTGTTTGTTTTTTAAAATCTAGCTATACTCATGGAATTAAGCATATTATGGTAAAGACAATGCAACATGCTCACAGGTATTTGCTAAATTGTTGCATTCCCTTCTTGAGCACACAGGAAGATTATATTTCCCTGCCCTGTGGCTCTAGATAGGATCATTTAACGAGTCCGTATCAATGAAGTATGAGCAGGAGCCATGTATGTTACTTTGGAAAGATTGAGAAGTATCTGGTGTAGCTTTCTTACCTTTTTTTCTCCTTTCTGTTTGGTTGGCACAAGAATTGGAGGATTCCAAGATGGCAGAGCAGCATACACATATAAATATTATTAAAATTAGTTTAAAATTAAACATTTTAAATTTGTCTTACACACACAAATCAAAGGTTTGAAGTGAAACTGGACATATATCCCAATAAAGTTGGGGAGTTTGTAAAAGAAAAATGGTGGCCAAAGTTGATAAGGATTGTGAATAACCTGAGCTCCTCACATGAATGGCAAGAGTCCATGAGTTTCCTTTGGATTCGGAATAAAAACAACAAAATTAGCTGTAGACATGACAAAGTGAGCACACTTCAAGGATAAAGTCTAAGGAGGAGACTGATCACTGGAGGCAGTGGCCCTGCCCCCACAGGATCCCTCAGACCAAGAAGCTGCACAGGGATCCAACTGGGTAGCTGTAGAACACTACTGACTGAGTCTGTGTCAGATGCTTATCCTTCAGATAGAGCCAAATAGCCATACATCTGAGAATGGGCACATATTACCTCTTTCCCTTTTCTCTTCACCAGACCTTACTGGCAGTCGACTGCCTAAATTTTCCATGCTTTCAGTAGAAGATGCTGATAGTGGGAGTACAGAAGAAGATTTGAAACTCTTTTAAAAAAATAATTGAGTTTAAATTGAGTTTAGTGCTAGATGATACCATACTAGATATTTTTGTTTCTGAGCTGAAATGGAGGACTCAGAATTGATCAGTAGTAGAAGATACTTTTGCAACACTTTTGTAATCAAGAAATCTCATACCTGCTCTACATACACGGGTTCACATATTTTCTTCCAAGTTTCACCAAGGTAAAATGGGAAGAATTGGCCCACTCCATACATACAGATTCTTGTGTTAGGTGATATGCTGGTCTTTTGTGAACTTTTTTTTTCTTTATCAAAGATTAACTTTGATATTCATTTGTATGAAAAGGGGCACATAGAAATGGAAAAGTGGAAGGAAGGAAGAGAAGAGCTCCTGTGGATTTATTTGCTTTAGTAGACCATCTGGGAATATTCATAAGTTTGCTGCAAACAGCATTCATTCATTTACAGAATTTTTTCCCCCACTATATTACCATTTAGAGTCAAATCTTGGGGATGTTTTACCAGCAAAAGCACAAAGTATTAGAAACTAGTTCTGACTTCCAAAGATATTTTAGTAAATCCCAAATATAGCTATAATTTAAAATCCCTTAAGCATTTTCTTTTCTTTTTCTTTTTTCTTTTTGAATTCAAGTCTCCCTCTGTTGCCCAGGCTGGAGTGCAGTGGCATGCTCATGGTCACTGAAGCCTCAACCTGCTGAGCTCAGGCAATCCTTCTAAATAGCTTGAACGACAGGCATGCACCACCACGCCCAGTTAATTTTTTGACTTATTGTAGAGATGAGGTCTCACCAGGTTGCCTAGGCTGGTCTTGAACCCCTGGGCTCTGGCAATCCTCTTGCCTCAGTCTCCCAAAGTGCTGGGATTACAGGCTTAAGTCACTGTGCCAGGCCTTCTTAAGTATTTTCAAAAGGTAATGTCAATAGTAAAAGAAAAAAAAAAGAAAAAATATTCACATGTAGCATAAACATAACATGACTCACCAAGTCTTCTAATCTCTTTGAAAATTTCCTGTGGTAATATTTGTGTGTGTGTGTGTTTAAGGAAACAATACATGACATTTTATCATGAAATTACAGTTAAATTGATTTGGGACAATTTCATTTATAAAGTAAAATCAAAGTGTTCTTTAAAAACACTTCTCTAATTGTTTTTGAGTGCAATGTCTTTGGAAAATGTTGCTAAAATATAAAATACATTAATGGTCAAAGTGGAGGAGGAAAATATAGGAATCCAGGAAAAATATGTCTTAATTATGTTGTAAACCTATTATATAGCATCTCTCATCCAAGATTAAATAACTGGTAGGTGGTTTGTTTTGCACATGCAGGAGTGGGCAGAACCCAGCTACAACCTGGGTAGCAGAAGTTTGGTCCTGGAATGTATGGCTACAGATATTTATATTTGGTGGCAGAGGGGAGTAATTTTTCTCATCCTAAGAAAAAATAAAAGGAAATACATACACAAACAGTAATCTATATAGTAGGAATCTCAGCTAGTGAATGCAAGCTGTTTTTACCTTAGCATTTAGATGTGTCTGGGCATTTCTTAGGATATCGAGTGGGCTAGCCAATGTTTTATTTGCATATGGTATTATGAGAAATTGCCTACAAAATGGTCCCTATATTTCATCCTTCCCTTCAGTCCTTCCCTGTGCAAAGCATTTGCTGCTCCTCTCACCAAGGAGACAAACTCTAGTTCTCCACCTCTGGACTCTGGGCTGGGCTTGTGACTTGCCTTGGCTAATAGAATGCAGGGGAAATGAAACTGTGACAGTTCTAAACCTAAGTCTCAAGAGACCATTAGTGCTTCTGTTTTAAATTTGGAATCTTGTCACTAACATATAAATCATTCTGGATTGGCCTATTGGATGATGACCAACACTTGGCCCAGCCATCCTGTCACCCTTGCAGATAGCTGATAAACCACCAGATACACAAGATAATACAAGATCTGCCAACTTTTAATCAGTTGACCCCAGCTGTATGATTAAACCCAGCTGAAGATCAACTATGTTGGCTCATATCAATGAAATATCTTACTGAATCATCGACTCATTAACAATGACAATAATAATGTTTTTAAGCTACTAAATGTTGGGATGGTTTGTTATGCAGCAATATATACTGATACAGATACCAAGGGTCAATAACATGCACAAATTTGGTACACAGATACTCATTTCAGAGTAGAGGTAATATAGAACAGTGGTGCTCAGAAAATGTGGTACCACGGCCAGCAGCATCACTATCACATGGGAAATACAAACCTTTGGACGACATCTTGGACCCACTGAATCAAAAGCTCCGAAATTAAGGGCCAACAATTTGTGTTTTAACAAATTCTTCAGATAATTCTGATATACATTAAAGCTTGAAAACGATGGAGATAGATTTAAAAAGGACTGGGTCCAGAAGAAAGTTTCTTATGCGTCTCCCCTGGAATTTCTTCAGGTGATACTTATAATTGGGTAATTTGGGGAACACTAACTTAAATCACCCAAAAAAGCAGTTATCTTTGAAGGATGAGGATTTCAGACAGTAGTTTGAAAGGCAAATAATTTCTATTCAACTTGGTGCTACATCGTTTGTTTTGAGACTCAGAAACTTATTTTCTAATTGGCCTCAAAATGTGTGATAAAATGGTTTAAAAATCAATGATCAGGCAATCTACTCAGGTTCCCTCGCACTGTGGGAGCTTTTCTGTCCTCTCAATAAATCCTTCTTTAAAAAAAATCAATTATCAAAGTAATTTTTAATGACTGGCTATCGAGATGGATACTTTTGATACCCCGATAATGCCTATTACTAGCATATTTCACTGGGTACCACTGCCATTGTCACCAGAACTGTCTCTTATGTAGAGACATATGCTTAATACTTCACATATATTATCCAAATTAATGCTAGCGACAATTCTATGAAGCAGGAATTATTATTTTTACTTCAAAGATGAGGACACAGATGAAATTAGAGAGGTTTAATAACTTGCCAAATGTCATATTTAGAGTATCCACTGGGCAGAAAGTTTATATTTCTAAACAAAATGGCACTGATTTTTAGTGTTTTCTAATTTCTAATGGTGTAAATATTTATACCATGGCTGACTTCAAGTTACAATTGTGAAGATACTGGATGTGGAGTTGAGAAGAGATACATACAATTGGTTCTTATGACCCAATATGAGTGAGTTCCACTGCACCATAAAGGAAAAACATGAATGAATGCTACTTTATTAGGTCCATGGACGTATTAATATTTTAAAGTTTATCTTTAAAGTAATGATTTTCAGAGTAGGACCATTTTGTCACTTTAAATAATTATCAAAATAGGCATTGAAATCATTCTGTCTTAAATTGGAATCTCAGCCACAGTTTTACAGAGACAGTGTACTTAAAAAATCAGCTACTTTCATGAACTTTTGGGAGATACTCATCTTATGGAGTCAGAACTGGGTGGAACGTTAGAAAAACATTTTGTCGTGTCCCCTGACTTTAGCGAGGATTGTTTATCTAGTACAGATTTTATTTTCCTGAAGATCTCTAAGCAAGGAGGCTTTACTACATTTCTCAGTATTCTAAATGAGTGCTTTATCAGCTTCAAGAAGGTTCTTTCCTAGGTTGATATGAAAGTTCTCCAATTGTAATTTAAACCTATTCCTTTTGTTTTATTGCTACAGACATGAAAAGCAGTTGATTGGCATTCACCTCTTAGAAATTTTCTGCTTTGACAAAATATGTTAAAAGATTCCTTTAGTATCTAATTCCAGCTTTGTTAAAAATAACCTTTCATCATGACATAAAGAAGAAGATTTCCAGTTAGGCAGGCTGTCATTACTGGTCCCTTAAGAGTATAATTTTAAGACCTCTCAAATTTCCAAGCAAGAATGTTCTGACCAATTTTCTGACATCTCTCCTTCTTGATTTCATCCACTGTTTCTTTTTTTTTTTATTGTGGTAAGAGCATTTAACATGAGATCTATGCTCTTAACATTTTAAAAGTATACAATACGGCATTGTTAACTATAAGCATGACGATATACACCAGATCTCTAGAATTTATTCATCTCGCATAACTGAAACTTTGTAAGATTTTTAAAGAGCAAACTGCACCAGGCATGCGTTTCCAGTGATGTAAATGACTTCTCATTTATCTTTCATTAGGCTCAGCTGCAAGAGATGAATCCATTTGGAATGTCTTGGTTGTAATGCTTTTAGTAAAGTAGAAAAAGTAATATTGCCCTTAACTGACATGGTTAAACTGTGCCTTCACAAACAGAGAAGGAGATAATTCTTCTCATACAACAAATTTGGTTGTATATGGAAAGGCATAAGATACACTATAAGGTGCTGAATTTTTCTTCATCATTGTTCTTTTATCCTACTCCCACCCCACAAGTAGGAGTCAATCTTTAAAAGTTCTAGGTAACTTCATAAAAGTGTATAGAAGGCTGATATTTTTAAAAAGTATCCTTTTGAGATCTCGCTTAATACCCTCTTCCTCCCCTTTCTTAATGCCTATTGGTTTGACTTTGCATTCTCTTATTTGCCATAGAAAAATTAGATTCTGGGTTTTTAGCCTCAGTTTAAGTAGAAGCAGATCTTCTGAAAAAGTGGATTTTTCTGTTCCCAGTTGTTCCATCCCAAGGATAGAGAATGCTGGGAAAATCAGGTGCTAGTTTGTGAATTGACCAAATACGTTAGAAGGCTGGATAGTTAAAAGGCATTTTAGAGAGGGAAATACAAATTCTAGAGTTAAACGAATAAGGGCTAAAGTGGGGCTTCTCTTGTTTTCCTTACTTAGCTGAGACTTTAGAAAATAGAATAGATAAAAAATCTACTAAGTTACAAGGGAATCCTACTGTTAAAGAAATCATGAGTCTGAACTAAAAGGCCTTAATGATTTAAGTCTTACGCCTCTTGGGCCACCAAATGGAACTGGGTGGGAGGTGAACTGTGAAAAGTGTACTGTCCCTAAAGAGACTGTGCTGTTCCACTTCCTGTGTTGCTTTGGAGGATACTGTGTAGGCAACCCCCTCTCTGAAAGCAGAGACAGAGCCAACAAGAATAATGGAGAAGGTAGTTCTTTCCAGGGAACCTCTCTTGTGATTGCAGATGGTCGAGGTCTAGCATGAAAAAGTGGGTGGTTCCGATGTACACACATTTCCAGGTGTGACTTAGAAAATCCACCCATGTGCAATTTTCTTTCTCTTTCTTAATCTGCTGATTGAGAGTCACTGCCCAAGATAATCTTGGGAACCAATGAAACATTAGAGTTTTAGCTGTCACAGCACCTATTAATACCTTTATTGTTACACAAACTAAACACATCAAATTAGCCCCATTCCAACACCTCCCCCTTAAATATCAGCATCTAGTGTGATCTTTAGAGCCAATTAGTCTCCTCTCTCTTTCTCTCTCTCTCTCTCTTTTATGATAGTCTCTTACTAACTGTAAGACGTTAGTTATAGTGAAATCACTTGCAAAGATACCTCAAGAACCTGGCAATATGGAACAAGAATTTAAAAAGTAATGGACCATATTACTCTTGGCCTTAGCAGGAGGGTTTGTGAACATTCTTTTTAGAGAGCTTCTCTTAACACTGAGCTCTAGAAATTGACAGTCTGTGTGTCTCAGTATTGCCTTTCACATTTCCAGGAGAGACAAACTTATTGCCTAAGGAATCAGTCTAGAGTGTGTAGACAGCATTTGAGAGCTATTGCATATATCCTATTTTCAGGCTAAATTTGCTGACTTCCTTTAACCATCCTTTTCTAAAGATGTTTTCCAGACCTTTTCACTATCCAGGTTGCTTTCTTCTGAATGTAATCCATTTTGACAGTGTTCTTAAAATGCGGTGCTACAGATCTGGCTGAGTGGTGTGGAAGACCTGGGAGCTTCCTTCCTTTGATTTGCTAATGGAATCTCATATTCCATTAGCTGCTGCTGCCTTTAATGACCATATCAGCCTTGTAAGCTGATTTTGAAATTGTAGTCAACTCATTTTAATGTCTTCCTTTTTGTTTATTTTTAAATGCCCTTTTCCTTCCTCCATTTCCCTTTAGCTCTCTTCCTCTCTTTCTCTCTTGAGTCCAAACTTATTCAACTAGAACTTGCTTCCCTTGCTATTTTGCCAAGGACTTCTCTGAACCATAACATAGAACATTACATTTATTGGATTTCATTGTTGTTTTCCGCTCAGAATTCCCGAGTATTTTTATTTAAATTTAATGTTTTATCTGGGGAGAAAGTATTATAATTTGGGGCATACAAGACAGAATGGTCTTTGAAATGTCTGAAGAACCAAGAGAAGGTTAGAGTTTTTATAAAGAAAGATAAATGTTACTTGTCACTTTTTGAGAAAGTTAACTGACTCTAGTCAGGATTTGGTGAGTTGGCAAGCTCCATTGGAGAGTGACAGCACTGGGTGAATTCGTCCTAGAGTTTCAGCAAGTTCCAATTTATACAGTTTATTTTTATTTTTAATAATCTAAATGTTATTTTTTAAAATACATTTTTATTTAACTTTAATTTCTTTTTTTAATACATATTTTTTATTTTAAAATTGTGGGGTACAGTTAAGGGTTAGGTCTACAAATATGCATTGTGCAGGTAGCCTTGTTGATGAGGTGTGTCCCCCGTCCCCAGACAGACATTGACTACTGTGAATCCCACCTCCCTTCTCCTCCCTGCCCCCACATAGTTTCCTGCCACTGTCAATCCTTTTCTTATTGTATTACGATAGTTGTTGAAGGTTCACTTATGAGTGAGAACATGTGATACTCAGATCTTTGTTTCTGTGAGAGATCACTCAGTATTATAAACTCTAATTTCATCCAGGTTGCTGCGAAATTTATGATTTTGTTCTTTTTTTATGGCTGCATAATATTCCATTGTGTATATGTACCACATTTTTTAATACAGTCCTCTTTTGATGGACAGCATGGTTGGTTCCATGATCTTGCTATTGTGAACAATGCTGCAATAAACATACATGTGCAGGTATCTTTTTTATAGAGTGATTTGAGTTCTTCAGGGTATATTCCCAGTAGGGGGATTGTGGGGTCATATGGAAGGCTGATTTTTAGAGCTTTTTGGAATCGTTATGCTGATTTCCACAGAGGCTGCACTAGTTTACACTCCTACCAAGAGTGTAGACGTGTTCCCTCTTTACCACATCCTCTTCAGCACATGTTATTTTTTGAGTTATTGGTAATGGCCATTCTGACTGGAGTTAGGTGGTATCTCAGTGTAGTTTTAATTTACATTTCCTTGATGACTAGTGAGATTGAACAATTCTTTATGTATCTGTTGGCCACTTGTATGTCTTCTTTTGAGAAATGTCTGTTCATGTCTTTTGTGCACTTTGTAATGGGGTTGTTTGTTTTTTTCTTTTTAGCATGTTTGAGTTCCTTGTAGATACTAGATGTTATACCTTTGTCAGACATGGAGTTGGCAAATACTTTTTCCCAGACTGTGGGCTGTCTTCCTACTCTCTTGATCATTTCTTTGACTTTGCAGAAGCTTGTCAGTTTAATGAGGTCCCACTTGTCTATCTTATCTCTTATAGCCCATGCATTTTGGTTTTTGCTCAGGAATTGGATGCCAGTTCCAACTTCCATAAGGGTGTGTCCTCTGCATTTTCTAAAGTTCTTATGGTTTGAGGTTTTAAATTTAGGTCTCTGATCCATTTAGAGTTAATTTTTTTGTATGGGGATAGATAGGGGTCTTGTTTGAATCTTCTGCATGTGGTCAG
Organism: Carlito syrichta; assembly: GCF_000164805.1. NCBI lineage: Eukaryota > Metazoa > Chordata > Mammalia > Primates > Tarsiidae > Carlito > Carlito syrichta. The sequence continues at coordinate 42,684 of NW_007060318.1, forward strand.
CCAGTTTTCCCAGCACCATTTACTGAATAGATTGTTCTCTCCCCAGTGGTTGTTGTTGGAGGCTTTGTCAGAGATGAGTTGGTTGAGAAATTGAGGTTTTGCTTCTGAAATCTCAATTCTGTTCCATTGGTCTATATGCCTGTTCTTGCACCATCAAGCTCTTTGATGTAGCTTTATAGTAAAGTTTAAAGTCTGGTAGTGTGATATCTCCTGCTTTGTTTTGTTTGCTGAGTATTGTTCTGGCTATTCTTGGTCGTTTGTGTTTCCATATGAATTCCTGTGTTGTTTTTTCTAGATCTGAGAAGAATGCTGCTGGTAACTTGATGGAAATTGCATTAAATCTGTAGATTGCCATAGGTAAGATGGACATCTTCACAATGTTGATTCTTCCAATACATGAGCACAGGATATTTTTCCACTTGTTTGTCTCATCTTTGATTTCTTTGAGCAGTGTTTTGTAGTTTTCATTGTACAGGTCTTTCACATCTCTGGTTAGGAAGATGCCAAGGTATTTCATTTTTTTTTTTTGGCTATTGTGAAAGGGATTGTGCTTTTTATTTGGGTTTCTGTTTGTTTATTATTGGTGTAAAGAAATGTGATTTTATTTTTACACATTTATTTTATACCCTAAGACTTTGCCAAAGTCCTTTATCAGTGCAAGGAGGTTTTTTGACAGATTGTTATGGGTTTTCAAGGTACACAGTCATGCCGTCTGCAAAGAGAGAGAATTTGACTTCCTCTTTTCCTATTTGGATGCCCCTGATCACCTTCTCTTTTCTGATTACTCTAGCCAGGACTTCCAATACTATATTGAACAGGAAGGGTGAGAGTGGGCATCCTTGTCTTGTTCCAGTTTTCAAGGGAAATCATTCCAATTATTGTCCACTTAGGAGTATGCTGGCTGTGGGTTTCTTGTAGATGATGTTTACTATTTTAAGGTATGTTCCATGTATGCCTAGATGTTCAAGGGTTTTTATCAAGAAGGGGTGCTGTATTTTATCAAAAGCTTTTTCTGCATCTATTGATATAATCATGTGGTTTTTGTTTTGACATCTGTTGATTTATTTAATTACATTTATGATTTTGCAAATGTTGAACCAGGCTTGCATCCCAGGGATGAAGCCTACTTGGTCATGATGGATGGTTTTTGAGATGTGTTGTTGAATCGGATTTGCTAGGATCTTGTTGAGAATTTTAGCATCTATGTTCATCAAACTTATTGGCCTGTAGTTCTCTTTCTTTGTTGGGTCTTCACCTGGCTTGGGTATCAGTGTGATGTTAGCTTCACAAAATGATTTGGGGAGAGTTCCATCTTTCTCAATCTCCTGGAATACTTTCAGTAGGATTGGTATCAGCTCCTCCTTAAATGTCTTATGGAATTCTGCTGGAAAGCCATCTGGTCCAGGACTTTTTGGTAGGTAGTTTTCTTAATACATAGTCAATTTCCTTGATTATTATTGGTCTATTGAGGGTCTCAATTTCTTCTAGTTTCAACCTGGTTGTGTGATGTCAGAAAGTCCTCCATTTCCTTAAGGTTTTCAAGTTTTTTTCCATACAAGTATACTTAGTAGTCTCTAATGATCTTTTGTATTTCTTCAGGGTCAGATGTGACTTTATTTTTTGTGTTTCTGATTGTGGCTTTTTCTTGGTCAGTCTAGCTAGGGGACCATCGATCTTGTTTATTCTTTCAAAGAACCAGCTTTTTGTTTCATTGATTTTTTATATTATCTTTTTGTTCTCTATGTCCCGGATTTGGGCTTTTATTTTGGTGATCTGGATTCTTCTGCTGAAGTTAGGGTTTTGGTGGTCTTGCTTTTCCAGTTTCCTTAGGTGACTTTTTAGTTTGTGATTCTTCCATTTTCTTCATGTGCGTTTGTAGAGATAAACTCTTACTACAGCTTTCATGGCATCCCAGAGATTTTGGTAAGATGTTTCTTCATTTTCATTTGTTTCCAAGTATCTTTTAATCTCTGTTTTGGTTTCATCATTGACCCAAGAGTTGTTTAGCAACATGCTGTTTAGTGTCCATGTCTTTGTGGGTTTTGGGGGTACCTTGTTGGTGTGGATGTTTATTTTTATTCCACTGTGGTCTGAGAAGGTGCATGGCAAAATTTTGATCTTTTAAAATTTGTTTATGCCTGATTTATGGCCAAGTATGTGTTTGATCTTAGAGTATGTTCCATGAGGTGATGAGTAGAATGTATATTCTGTGGTTGTTGGGTGGAATGTTCTGTAGGTATCAATTAAGTCCATTTGGTCAAGAGTCACATTGAGGTTCTGGGTCTTGTTGCTGGTTTTTTGTCCTGATGATCTGTCTAGGGTTGTGAGTGGGGTATTAAAGCCCCCAGGTATGATAGTGTTAGAGTCAATATCTTTTTTGAGTTTACCTAGAAGTTGCTTTATGAAAGTTGGTGCTCCTATGTTGGGTGCATATATGTTTAGGATGGATATTTCTTGTTGATGGATTGATTCTTTTATCATTAATTAGTGACCTTCTGTATCTTTTTAAATTTTTGATAGCTTAATGGGTATTTTGTCGGAGATTAAGATTGCGACTCTTCCTTTCTTTTATGTTCTGTTCACCTGAAAATTTGTTTCCCAACCTGTTACTTTGAGTCTGTGAGTGTTCTCTCTAGTGAGGTGAGTCTCTTGAAGGCAATATATTGTTACCTGGTGATATTTTATCCATTTTGCCATTCTATGTCTTTTCAGTGGTGCATTTAGTCCATTCACATTCAGGCTAATTATTGAAATGTGAGAGTTGATCCCTTTCACAAGGTTCTTACAGAGTTGTTGTTGTTGTTCCTGTTTGTTTGTTGTCTTTCTTTTGGTTTTGGGGTTGGTTCATGTGTGTTTTTAATCTTTTCCCTGTACTCTTGTGAAGAACATTGTTGTTCTTTTTTCCTTTTCTTCTGTGTTCAATACTTTCTTAAATGTTTCTTGTAGAGGTGGTCTGGTGGCAGCGAAAGTTCTTAGGCATTGGATATCTGGGAAAGATTTCAATTCTCTCTCACTGATGAAGCTTAGCTTGGCTGGGTAGGTTATTCTCAGTTGAAATTGTTTATCTTTTAGAACTTTGAAGATAGGGCTCCAAGCTCTCCCAGCCTGAAGTGTTTCTGTAGATAAATCTGCTGCTATTCTGATTGGTCTTCCCCGGTAGATAGTCTGACCTTTTTCTCTTGCTGCCTTTAGGATTTTTTCTTTTATACCTACTTGTTTTGGGTGAATTATTATGTGTCTGGGAGTTGGTGTTCTCATTTTTTGTCTTGCAGGGGTTCTCTGAATCTCTTGTGTTTGAATTTTGTTATCACTGATGAGATGAGGGAAGCTTTCTTGAATGACTTCATGAAATGTCTGTTCCAGTGTGGTCTCTGTCTCCCTCTGCCTCATGAAGGCCAGTTACTCTTAGGTTCGGTCTCTTGAAGTAATCATTCATCTCTTGAAGGGTTTGTTCTGTCATTTAAAGCTTCTTTTCTATGTTTTTGACAGTTTGGGTTAGTTCTATATTTTGGTCTTCAAACTCTGAGATTCTTTCTTCTGCTTGGCTAATTCTGCTTTTCATGCTTATTAGTTTTTATTTATTTTCATCACAGTATTCTTTAATGCTGTTATTTCTGTCATCAGCTCCTTCTTATTTTCCTCTTGTCTCTCCACAATTTTTTTATTCTGTCTATTAATGTCTTGATGTCTGGGTTTGTTGCATGTGACCAGTCATTCTGGGGGCTCTTCATTTTTTGTGTTCTGATGTCTGTTTTCTCAGTGTCTGACCTCCCAGGGGTCTGTGTGAGACTTATATTCTTCTTTTGGTTTTTTTCATTTGTGCAGATTTTTCCTCTCTACTTTTTCCTTCCCACCATTTCCCCATCTTCTTTAATTCTGTTATTCATGGGTGGATGGGTTGCTTTTACTTCTGTTTGTTTAATCTCCTATTCTTCCTTATGTATACCCTCTTGCTTCCTTCATTTCTGGAGTTGGACTGTAGGTTGGGGTGGTCCTTTTTGCAGTTTTGAAATTTAAGGGAGGAGAGCTGTGATTCAAAATCTATCTGCAGATCCTGGCCCACCAACAAGTGTATGGATAATCTGAAACCCACTTCTCACTGCCTTGGAATCTATCCATGCAGTGGGGTTGTAGGTTTACTCTCTGAAAGCAAAATGAGGTTAACAGAGCAGGCAGTGGGGGAAAGAGGGGAGTTGAGAAAGAGAGGAGTAAGAGGGAAAACAGACAACTGTACCGACTAACAAATGAAAAAAGACATAAGGACTGAAGCAAGTAAAAAGAAAAACAATAACCACAACTACAAACTGACCAACAACCATATGAAAAAACTAAAACATTTAATGAGGCTAACATAAAGCTAATCAACCTCCTTATTGGGGACAGCTAACATAAAGCTAACCCCCTCTATACAAAGATGGGGTTTACAGAGAAATAGAAATTTTAAAAAAGAACAAAACAAAAGGAATAGAATAAAGTTGGTAAACTAAAAGAATCAACCAAGCACACTCTGAGACTTTTCCTTTAAGTCCAATGTCCTTTCAGCTCTTATTTCTAGCTTATTTGCAGGCTGGTAGATTTGTTCACAGTTAGGGTCAGCTATCCCTGGCCTGCTGTGAAGAGTGGTTCAGATCTGGGATCCCTGCCCAGTCTGTCACTCAGATCTGGCCTGTGTCCTTTTATCAAGGGGGAAGAGCTTCTTTCTTTCTCATTTTGATGTTGTTACCATGGATCCCCAGCAGGTGGTGCTATCTCATCGCTCTAGCTGATCTTTATTCACAGCTGGGGACTGCCAGGCGATGCAGGATGGGGTTGGCGGAAGTTGAAGGCAGCCCAGGACAGGAGGGAGCAGGCAACGGTAGCAGCAGTGCGGGCAGCTGCCTCACAGTACATGGAAGGAGCTTCACGAGTGTGGCTCCAGGTGAGTGGTAGGGTGTGGCAGTGGCAGTGGCAGTGGTGGCAATCTCAGTAGATCGTGCTTGCGGGTGCTTCACTGTCCGAAGTTGTGGGTCACTCAGGCATGAGAAGGGTGATGGCTGTAGTGGCAGCATCCATGGCTGTGGCAGCAGCCCAGAGGGTTGACATGTTTGAGTGGTGGCTGTGGCTGAGGGCTGAGTTCCGTGTGAAGAGCAGGTTGCTGACAATGGGAGCTGCAGCCCCCAGGAGAGAGCAGGAGTCTTTTGTGTGTTCTCTTTCACGGAGGGTCTCACAGACCAAGCTGCCCCACCACTATCTTGCCAGAAGTCAACTTTAATTTCTTAAATGAGATGAGATCCTCACTATATTTCCCAAGCTGGCCTTGAATTCCTGGGCTCAAGTGATCCTCCTGCCTCAGCCTCCCAAGTAACTGGGACTACAGATGTGCACTACTGCACCTAGTTTATTATAAAAGCAATTCATTGTGCATTTGTAGAAATTTTGGAAATGCTGAAAAATATAAGAAGAAATTGAGAGTCTGCTGTGTAGTCCCATTTCTTAGGGACAGAATAATACTTCAATGTACTAATTATGTTAATGTACATGAACTCATTTTGATAACAGCACCCTGTGAAGCTATCATATTTTCACTTGTCCAGTCATCTGACTCCTCATTTGTGAACCGACATGACTCCAAATAGTTCCACAGAATTTTACATAGTTTTGCCAGACTCTGAGGTGATAATAGACATGTTGAGACTACAGGGAGCCCCTCAGAGTCTGTATTGATTCATCATCTTCAAACACCAAAAGGACTAATGGACAAGCAGAGACAACTAACAATCAACCAGTTGTTCTAGCTCCATCATGCAAAACAACCAACCTAAGAGTATTTTCCTTCCTTAATTGATGGTTATTTGAAACTTATTCCCAAGGTCAATAGATTCACATAAGCACATTCATAGTAGGTATCTCTTATTCTTGCTTATTCAGCCCTGTTTACATGCATGAAGGGGTTGTTTGCTGAATGGAATGCCTCAGGTCAGTGGGGACTCAAATTATTTTCAAATCAGGTTAAATCTGCCATTTCTGTGGCTTTAACAGGGAAGAACGAGAGGTCTCTGGGGCTTGCAATCTGATCAGCCCTCCTCTAGTGTTCTCCTCTAACAGACAGGGAGTAATCCATGTGACATTACCTCATATAAAGCATGAGGTCACTGTGTCCTTTAGTCATCTGAGGGACACAATAGTGTATTGCTTGAGAGAGACATCCCCTTTTGCTTGAACTCTGAAAAATGATGTTGAAGTGATTTTTTTTTTAAAATGGCAAAACATAATGTTTATTTGCACAAAAACCAGAGATTGGTGACTTACTTTCAATGAGCTAACTCTGGCTTTTGTCCAGAATAAAAGTGAAGTGGTAGCAAAGTGCTGAACCAGAATCTTAGACTTTCAGTTTGCTCTTGACAACAAACCACAATGTAACCAGGCAAAAAGTCCTTCGGTTTCCTCATTGGTAAAATGATTATAAAAAAAATGGGTTTTAATTGGGCTCATATAGAACTCTGGGAAATTGAGTTGTGAAATGATTCCAAGGCTCGTGGTCACCACAGTTACTGTTTTTGGATGCAGTTCTTTGCTCTTCAGTGATGCTTGGTTTCTATACTTGTGAATATTTAAATCAATCAATCAATAATTAATAGCAATGTGTTAAGTTATTTTTCCTCTTGGACATCCATTTCCTCACTTTGTGAAATAAGAACAGATTCCATTTTCTTGACATTTTTTAAAAAAAGCTGTGAAATGCTGTCTTCAAATGAATCCTTTTATTTGGTCTTCTTCATATCACTTCAATTTGCGTATGTTCTCTACTGACATTACCATTGCCTTAGGTCAGGTCATCATTTCTCACTTTCATTATTGAAGAAGTCTTTCAATTGTTTCTTCTTCTAATTTATTTTTACACTATAGTTAGAGTAAACTAAAATACAAATCTAGTAGTTATACCTCTTATTTAAAATTCTTCCACTATTTCCCCCAAATTGATCTATAGATTCAACACGAACCCAGTAACAATCTCTCTATGCTTTTTGGGGGGATAGAAATTGATGAACTAATTGTAATTTTATTTGGAAATGCAAAAGACCAAATCAATCTTGAAAAAGGAAGAAAAGAGTTGGAGCGCTTACTCTACCTAATTTCAAGACAGAGATACAGTAGTTGAGACATTGTGGACTACCGTGAGGATCAAATTAATGAGTCCAACACAATAGGACAAGATAGAATCCCATATTTATGTGATCCTTTTGTTTTTAACCAAGGCAACAGAGCAGTGCAATGGAGAAGAGCAATGTAATGGAGAACAAATGGTGTTGGAACTACTGGAAATCTATAGGTGATAAAGATGTACCTTGAGTCTTACTTCACACCATATACAAAGGTGAATTCAAGATGCATCCTAGACAAAATGTAAAAATTAAAACTAAAATGCTTCTAGAAGGAAATGTATGAGAATACTTTTGTAATTTAGAATAAAAATAACTTGAGATAAGCAAAGGTTTTTTTTTTAGACAGGACATACATTAGAGATATCTAAAATTGCAATGAGTTACTACTACAGGTTCATCAGAATGTCTAAACTTAAAAAGACTGATAATAACAAGAATTGACAGGCATGTGGGACAACCAGAGCAGCCACTCATTGTTATTGGATGTATAAAATGCCACAGTCACTTTTTAAAAAAAAGTTCTGCCAGTTTCATAATTATAATATTTCCACCTTATCACCCAGCAGTTCCACTCCTAGATATACATACCCAAGATTAATGAAAGCATATTTAAAAAAAAAGACTTCCAAAATAATTTTTATGGCAGATTTACTCATAATTTCCAAAAAGTGGAAATAGCCTGGGTGTTCATTAATAAGAGAAAAAAATTGTAATCTATCTATAAAATGTAATACTAATCAACAATAAAAGGGAATGAATTACTGATACATGCAACAATATGGATGAATCTCAAGAATATTATGTTGAGTGAAAGTTCTAAAATAGGTGAAATTAATCTATGATAAAAAATAAATGGGGGTGGAGCTTAAAATGGCACCTGGATATGTCGGACTGTGAGAGTCTCTGCAAAAGCAGGTGTCCATAAAGACTCTTTGTGTGAATACATATGCACTGATGGGAGAGTGAAAGTCCATCTGAGGGGAGACTTGGGTTCATGCACCCAGGGACCCCTCTGAGGGTGACTGTAAGCCCCCATCACCCTGAGATTGGAACAGGGGTGTGCAAGATTGTTCATGGAATTCTTCTGAAAAGAACCTGACAAAGCCAGCTGATTTTCATTGCTTGTCGCCTGACCTACACCATCACCTCTTATAGCGGATCAGTTGAAGTCCCTGATCTTATCAGTGGAGAGAGAGGATTGGGAAGAGATGGAGAGGATCCCCTTGCCTGGTGAGGAGATGCCAACTGCAGCCATTTTCTCTGTCCCAGGACCAGGCAGAGACCTTCATTGCCCTGTCCAGCTCCACTCAGCTTTGCCCAGCCTCCAACTTGGGACCTAAGGTAATCTCATCAAACTGGAAGAAACAGAAGCCCCTCCCCCATGCTGGATGGCACAGGTCAGATTTGAGTGACAGACTTGGCAAGTTGCAAGCCAAGTGAGTTCAGATCTGATCCACCCTCCTCCCACAGTAGGCCTGGGGCATCTGACCCAAGATGTGAGCACTTCAGCCTGCACTGAGAGTAATCCTATCAGCCTGTGCTGAGAGCTAGGGATCAGAGTTGAAAGGACGTTGGACTTACAGGAACGACCTCAGAGCAAGTTTGTTTCCTTGTTTTTATTTTTATGTTTTGTCTGTTTGTTTGGCTTATTTTTGCTTGTTTAAGTTTTTTTCTTTCATTCTACTTTTTTGATAACATTTTTGTACTTGTTTTGTTTCTGTTATTTTACTGATTTTTCTTCTTTTCTTTAGACTTCCTGTTTATGTAGGGGAAGGATTGTGTGTTTGTATGATTATCTGTATGTTTTAGTTTTTTCAACCCTTTTCTGTCTTTGTTTCTCTTTTCATTTGTTAGTTGGTACATCTGTCAGTTTTCCCTCTTACTCTTCTCTCTCTCCACCTTCCTCTTGTCCCCCCTTCCTTTTTCCATTCTTTTCTTTTTTTTTTTTAACCTTATTTTGCTTCCACGAAGCAAACCTATATCCTCACTGCATGGACAGATTATAAGGCAGTGGGAAGTGGGTTCCAGCATGCCCATACACCTGTCAGTGGACACTGAGTTCTGCAGATAGATTTTGAATCACAAATCCCCCCTCAATTAAATCTCAAAACTGCAAAAAGTACAGCCCCGTAACCCACAGTCAAGATTCAGAGTTGAACAAAGTCAGAGGATCCACATAAGGAAGAATAGGAGACCAAGCAAACAGAAGTAAAAGCAACCCTGACATCCCTGAAAAACAGAATTATAGAAGAGAGGGAAAAAAGTGGTAGAGAGAAAAATTTACACAAACGAAGAAAAACCAAAAGAAGAATATAGGTCTCACCCAGACCTCTGTGAGACCAGACACCAAGAAAACAGACTACAGGATGCAAACAATGAAGAGCCCCAGAATGACTGTTCTCAAACTATAAACCCAGATATCAAGATTTAATAGAGAGAATTGAGGAGAGACAAAAGGAAAATATGAAGGAGTTGATAACTGAGATAACAGCAGTAAAGAATCCCAAACTGATAAGCATAGAAAGGAGAATCAGTGATGCAGAAGAAAGAATCTCAGAGCTCGAGGACCAAAATATAGAACTAACCCAAACTGTCAAAAACATAAAAAAGAAACTTAAAAGGACAGAACAAAACCTTCAAAAGATGAGCAATTATTTCAAGAACTGAACCTAAGAGTAATTGGACTTCCTGAGGCAGAAAGAGAGACAGAGAATACCCTGGAACAGGCACTCCATGTAATTATTCAAGAAAACTTCCCTCATCTCATCAGTGATGTGGCCATTCAAACACAAGTGATTCAGAGAACCCTGGCAAGACAACAAATGAGAAGACCAAATCCTAGACACATAGTAATTCACCTATACAAAGTAGGTATAAAAGAAAAAATTCTAAAGGTAGCAAGAGAAAAAGGTCAGACTACCTACCAGGGAAGATCAATTAGAATAGCAGCAGATTTATCTACAGAAACACTTCAGGCAAGGAGCACTTGGAGTCCAATCTTCACAGTTCTCAATGATAAACAATTTCAACCAAGAATAGCTTACCCAGCTAAGCTAAGCTTCATTAGTGAAGGAGAATTAAAGTCTTTCCCAGACATTAAATCCCTAAGAACTTACACTGCCTCTAGACCAGGTCTACAAGAAACACTTAAGAAAGTATTAAACAGAAGAAAGGGGAAAAAATGACAATGCTCTACACAAGAGTGCAGGAAAAGATTGAAAACACAACTCTACAAGAACCTCATGACAAGGATTAACTCTCACATTTCAATAATTAGCCTGAACGTGAATGGACTAAATGTATCACTGAAAAGATATGGAATGGCAAAATGGATAAAATATCATGAGGCAGCAATATATTGTCTCCAAGAGATTCATCTCACCAGAAAGGATACTCACAGAGTCAAAGTAAGGGAATGGTAAGCAAAATTTCAGGCAAATGGAGCCCAAAAGAAAGCAGGAGCTGTGATCTTAATATCAGACAAAATACCATTTAAGCTATCAAAAATTTAAAAAAATACAGAAGGTCACTATATAATGATAAAAGGTTCAATCCATCAACAAGAAATATCCATCTTAAACATATATGTACCCAACATAGGAGCACCAACTTTCATAAAGCAACTTCTAGGCAAACTTAAAGAAGATATTGACTCTAACACGATCATAGCTGGGGACTTTAATACTCCGCTCACAACCCTAGACAGATCATCAGGACAATAAATCAGCAAGGAGATCTGGAATCTCAGTGTGACTCTTGACCAAATGGACTTAATTGATACCTACAGAACACCTCACCCAATGACCATAGAATACACATTCTACTCATCACCACATGGAATGTACTCTAAGATCAACCACACCCTTGGCCATAAATCAAGCATAAACAAATTTTATAAGTTTGAAATTTTGCCACGCACCTTCTCAGACCACAGTGGAATAAAAATAAACATCAACACCAAGGTTCCCCCAAAACCCACAAAGACATAAACACTAAACAGCATGATGCTAAGCAACTCCTGGGTCAACATGGAAATGAAAACAGAGATTAAAAGATACCTGGAAATAAATGAAAATGAAGAAACATCTTACTAAAACCTTTGGGATGCCATGAAATCCGTAGTAAGAAGGGATTGAATAACTCTACAAACACACATGAAGAAAATGGAAAGATCACAAGTTAACAGCCTAATAAGACACCTAAGGAAGCTGGAAAATCAAGACTACCAAAACCCTAACTTCAGCAGAAGAGTCCAGATCACCAAAATAAAAGGCCAAATCCAGGACATAGAAGACAAAAAAAAAGAAAAAAAAAGAAAAAAAAATCAATGAAACAAAAAGCTGGTTCTTTGAAAGGATAAACAAGATTGATGGTCCCCTAGCTAGACTGACCAAGAAAGAGAAAAAGTTCAAATAAACTCAATCAGAAACACAAAATATGAAGTTACAACTGACTCTGAAGAAATCCAAAAGATTATCAGAGACTACTATGTACACTTGTATGGAAACAAACTTGAAAACTTAAAGGAAATGGAGAACTTTCTGACATCACACAACCTCCCCAGGTTGAAACAAGAACAAATCGAGACCCTAAATAGACCAATAATTATCCAGGAAATTGACTATGTCATAAGAAAACTACCTACACCACCCCCTCCCCCCCAAAAAACAAAAACAAAACCCTGGACTAGATGACTTTCTAGCAGAATTCTACAAAACATACTAGGAGGAACTGATAATCAATCCTATTGAAAGTATTCTAGATGATTGAGAAAGATGGAACTCCCCTCAAATAATTTTAAAAAACTAACATTACATCCATACCCCAAACAGGTACATATACACAATGGAATATTATGCAGCCATAAAGAAGAACAAAATCATGAACTTCATAGCAACCTGGATGGAATTAGAGTTCATAATACTGAGTGATCTTTCACAGAAACAAAGATCTGAGTATCACATGTTCTCACTCATAAGTGAACCTTGAACAACTATCGCAATGCTGTAAGAAAAGGTGGCAGGAAACTGCAGGTGTGTAGGTGAGGTGAGGATGTGGGTTTGGCAGTAGTGGGAATCTGTCTAGGGAAGGGGGGCATACCTCATCAAAAAGGACACCTGCACAATATATATCTGTATACTTAACGCTGAATTGTATACCTACCCCCCAATTTTAAAATAAAAAATTAAAAAAATTAGTAAAAAATAATTAAAAAAACAGTGGTATCATGTGGTGCTGGGGACACAGTTTTATTGGGGAGGGAGATAAGAGATTTTTCTGGGATTAATGTAATATCTTGTATCTTAATAGGGATTTGACTGTCAAGTGTATAAATGTGTTGAAATTCAATAAATGATACATTGAAGATTTATGCATTTCAATGTATGTCAATTTTAACTTAAAGGAAACAAAAAAATTATAAACAAATATTGAACTCTAATGTATGCATGCTGAAGTATTTGGGAAGAAGTATGCTAATGTCTACAACTTACTTTGATGCCTGGATAAAAGTAGATTAATGAAAAAGGGATGGGTGGATCATAAAAATGTGATAAAGTATAGTTAAATGTTAGTCTTAGGATTTCTGTGGAAGACATATGTATGTTCACTGTAAAATTCTTTCAAGCATTCTGAGCACTTAAAAACAGTCATAGTAGAATATCTTTGTTTTTCAAAACTTTTTCATGAGTTCCTGTTGCCATCCAAAGAAAACAAAACTCCAAACATCTTCTGTAAGACTGTTTTCTTCCTTCCAGCTTCAAACTCCCAGCATTTCCTTCTTTGCTTATCTTTATAATAAAACTTGTTACGTTGTGTTGCTTTTTACATCTAGATCTCCTCTACTGGACTGGGAAATCTCCAAAAGAAGTATGTCCTGTTTGTTCTTGCAACATCATCGCCCACACAGTTCCTGTCACATATGATGTATTGGCAAGTGAAAGAAACATAGCTATGGTTGTTGATTTTAATGAATATGGATGGATTTGCCATCTGAAAAATTATAACTTTTAAAAATGATTATCTCAGTGATTTTTTTTCTGGAAATGAATCACAAGTCAGGAAACATGGCAATCTGTTTTGATTACTATGGTGATGACCAAGGCTTTACTTTTTAAATTACTGTGTCTGGGGGGAGAAAAAAAAGCAAAAATCATCTCAGAATTATACATAGCAGTAGGCAAAACAGAGAGAATACCTAAATTTTGGTTAAATTAGATAAAATAAATAGCTCTGAGATAAGAATCTACATAAAAATAAAAGTGATTTAAAGGGCTTTATTGCCAAAACCGTTGCTTTCCCCATAATACAGAGAATAAGAAATCAACAAAATAATCCCTAAGCAACTCTCAGCAACATCCTAAAGCCATTGCCTCACTAGCTACCATGCTTTAGAAGTTTTCATTTTTTAAGTATGAAAATGCAACATCTGGCACATCTGGCACATCCAGTGAGGAATATACCTCATTTATAATTTGTGAAAGGTGCTTGTTTGGATATGTTGGGCATCAGAATCCCCTCTACAATAGCCAATTTGGGCAACCAAATTCAGATCATTGTCTTTATCAGTTACTATGACTATTTTAATTTCAGACTTAATTTGAACAGACAAATTATCTTCATTTATTAAGGCTTTATAGAGATGAAAAGTAATCATTAAAATGATTGACAGGAATATTTATTTTTCTACTCATTTTTTATCAATCCTAATACCAAAAATTTGACAAAAATATTATAAGAAAAGAGAAATAAAAATCAACATTCCTCACACAGACACAAAAATCATTAGCAAAATTTAAGCAAATCAAATTCAGCAATATATTAAAAGAGATAATAAGTTATAACCAAGTGGGGTTAAACCAGGATTGTAAAGCCCAACATTGGAAAACAAATATAATTTACTCTATTAGCAAAATAAGGAAAACATATGATCATCCAAATTAATACAGAAAAATCATTTGAGAAAATTCCACATTGACTCATTTTAAAACTTTCAATAAATTGTGGATCAAAAAGTAGCTTCCTTAATCCAATATCAGGCATTTACAAGAAATCTCTGACTAGCATCATACTTTAGTGAAAGACTGAATGTTTTCCCCAAAGATCAGAAACAAAATTAGGATGCTCCTAACCTATGCAATAAAGCAATAAATAGAAGTAAGATGCATGTAGATTAGAAAGGAAGCTATCAAATTATCTTTATCCACAGATGACATGATTATTTTTTAAAACCCTAAATAACTTTAAAAATGTTACTAGAAATAATAAGTGAGTTTAGCAAATTTACAGGACACTATGTTAGCATACCAAAAATGTATTACATTTTTATATATTACCTATGACAAACTGGAATTGAAATTTTATTTAAAAAGTATCATTTGTAATAGCACCAAAACCCATGAAATAATTAGAGAAAGTCTGCTAAAATGTATGAAAATGCAAATGCTAAAACTAGAAAACTTCGATGAGAGAAAATAAATGTGACTTAAGTAAATGAAGAGACTCACTCTATTCATGAATTAGAAAACTTGATATCATTAAGGTATCAATTCTCCCCAAACTGTTCTATGATGTATAGATTTAGCACAACCCCATTCAAAATTTTAGCAAGTTCTTTCTTTCTATTCCTTTTTTTGTTTTTGTTTTTTTTAGAAATAGACTAGCTTATTCTAAAATGTATTTGGGAAAGCAAAGGAGCTAGAATATTCAAAGTAATTTTTGGAAAATAAACAACACACATAAACACACAATTTGAGTAGTCATGGGACCTGATTTCCAGGCTTAGTACAAAGCTATAGTAATTAAGATTGTATAGCATTGGTGAAAGGTTAAACATAGATATATGGAGCATAGCAGAGAGCCTAGAAAGATACCCACTCAAAAATCTGCATATGAATGTTTATAGGAGTTTTTTCTTTTTTCCAAAGTCACCATAAACTGGGGCAATGCAAATATCCAGTATCTGATGAATGCATAAATACATTGTGATACACCTATCAAATGGAATGTTACTCAGCAAAACAACAATAGCAAAAACAGCAATCCTAGAAAAACAAATTACTGATAAACATTACAACATACATGAATCCCCAAAGTATCATGCTAAGTGAAAGAAGTCAGACCCAAAGGTCTTCATATTATCTTAATCCATTCATATTATAGCCTAGAAAAGACAAAACTACAAGAAGAAAAATTACTGCTTTCCTGGGGATAAGGATGAGGGGAATGATCAGCAAGGGAACTTTTTCATGTGGTGGAAATATTTGTATTTTAATTAAGATGGTGGTTACATAACTGTAACCTGACGTATATATGTTTGTCAGGATTTATAGAACTAATTGTGGAAAACTGTATACAAATTATATATTAATAAGCATAACCTTAAAGTCGTCATGTCTTTAAAGATCAGGTCTTCAAAGAGGTTGATTTATGGGTAAAAATACACTGTTAGATAAAAGAAATAAGACCTAGTATTCAGTAAATCAGTAGAGTGACTGTGGTTAACAATAATCTACTGTATATTTCAAAATAGCTAGAAGAGAACAATGTAAATGCTCCTAATATGAAGAAAAGACAAATATTTAAGGTAATGGATATCCCAGTTACCCTGATTTGATATCTATACATTATATAAATGTATCAAATGACCACATGTACCCTGAAAATATCTATTATGTATCAATAAAAAATATAAGGCAAATTATTATAAAGCATATACCTCTCTTTGTTCCAGAGGAAGACATCATCTCTGGATTCCAAGAATATATGATATACAAGCATCCTTGGAAAAATAGTCAGGGTAGTCTTGTTTGTTAGCTTTACTTGGAAGATATATAGACATGTGAGAGAACTATGAAGAACTTTCCCCTGATCTGTATCTCTAAACCACTTAATGGTTCCTAATTTGGTAAGAATTCAGTACATGCATTTATGAAATCTAAGAAAGTTCACTTTACCTCAATGTTCATTCTGCCAAATTTTCTGCTGCCTGCATGCAGAATGTCCTCTCTTTTCTGAATATAGTCTTCTTTTGTTCTGCATAGAAGCTATGGAAGTAATTATTTAGACTTTCATGATTTTAGGGTGGAGAGAATAATTTTAGTTGAGCAGTGTCTGCCTGCATTTCACCTGAAGATTACTAAAGATTGTAACTCTTGCTGAAATAACCCATCAGTAGATGAAAAGGTACTATGAAGCAGTGTCTGGGAAGAAAGAGTGTCTCTTCACCCGTCTCCAAAACATTTGGAAGATCGCAATGATTTCAGTGAATGCACACTGAAGGGGCATGAAGTTTAAAGAAGTTATGAAGTTTGGGCTGTGAGAGTGACCAATGGCTATGCAAGATTGTTGCTGCTGTAAAAGGTACCGGGAACATGGTCTTTTGGTAGATCTAAATGAGACACGGTTACAAAGTGAATGAGGAACAACACTCTAAGAAAACCATGCATACCAGCTATAAGGAGACATTCACATCATGGAGACTACCAGTATCAGAATGTGCCTACCTGGCCTACAGTGCATATATTCTGTCCTGTGGAAATTGACACAATAGAGGAGGGGGCAAAAGGATCTCAGAACCAGAACTCATCTTCCCAGCCAACTCTACATCCAAACTGGTGTGAAAGAAGCAGTGAAGGAGAAGATCACATCCCTTTCCTAATCAATAACTTTTCTTTGTCTGGCTAAGCTTATGCAATGGTAACAAAATTGACCGTAAAATCTCAGTGGCTCAACACCATAAATGTTTGTTTTTCATTTGTACACAGTCTCTTGGGAGTCTAGATGCTGTCTAGGATGTCACCATTCCTAGTGGTCACTTAAGGGTCTAGTCTGCATGCACCCTATAGCTCCCTTACCTCCACATGTGACTTCCAGGTGACCCAAGATGGAGAGGTGAGAGAGAGGGAAAATTCTTTTTTTTTTATAATCACTATTTTTTTATTATGATATTGTGGGGTACAGTTAAGGGTTAGGTATACAAATATGCTTTGTTCAGGCACCCTTGTTGATAAGAGGTGTCTCCCCATCCCCAGACAGGTATTTACTACCATTAATCCCATCTTGCTTCCCCTTCTCACCCCATAGTTTCCCACCACTGTCAGTCATTTTCTTATAGTATTACATTGGATGTTCAAGGTCCACTATATGAGTGAGAACGTGTGATACTCAGATCTTTGTTTCTGTGAGAGGTCACTCAGTATTATAGACTCTAGTTCCATCCAGGTTGCTGCGAAATTCATGATTTTGTTCTTTTTTATGGCTGCGTAGTATTCCATCATGTATTTGTACCACATTTTTTAAATCCAGTCCACTTTTGATGGACAGCATGGTTGCTTCCAGGTTCTTGCTATTGTGAAAAATGCTGCAATAAACATAAGTGTGCAGATATCTTTATTATAGAGTGATTTGAGTTCTTCAGGGTATATTCCCAGTAGGGGGATTGCGGGGTCTTATGGGAGGTCAATGTTTAGAGCTTTTAGGAATTGCCATACTGTTTTCTACAGAGGTTGCAATAGTTTGCACTCCCACCAACAGTGTAGAAGTGTTCCCTTTTCGCCAC
>NW_007060319.1:0-903 GCF_000164805.1 Carlito syrichta
CTGGGCAGCATGGTTGTTTCCAGGTTCTTGCTATTGTGAACAATGCTGCGATAAACATACGTGTGCAGGTATCTTTTTTATAGAGTGATTTGTGTTCTTCAGGGTATATTCCCAGTAGGGGGATTGCAGGGTCATATGGAAGGTCAATTTTTAGAGCTTTTAGGAATCGCCACACTGCTTTCCACAGAGGTTGCACTAGCTTACACTCCCACCAGCAGTGTAGAAGTGTTCCCTTTTCACCACACCCTCTCCAGCAGCTGTTATTTTTTGAGTTGTTGATAATTGCCATTCTGACTATTTTCAAACAGAATTTGTAATGACTACCCCTTCATTTTATATATGAAGTACATAAAGCCCACAGAGCTTGTACAGTGTCACAATAGAGTCTTTAAACTGCATTGCTTCATAGTGATGTGATAAAGAAATTTTAAAATAACACAAATAATATTATTAGGTATGTGACCTTGAAAAATTTATTTCATTTATTTGACTTGTTTTTCTTCTGTATGATGGAAGACATTGATAACATCAATCAGAGAGGTTAGGACGAGATAAAATAACTCTAAAGCATTTAGCATAACATCTGGTATGAGAGAGCATCTGATTTTCTATACCATCCTAATTAATTTAAAAATATTTCATGATCACCTACTTGGTCCTAGGCCCTGTGCTAGGTCAGGGATGTACAGTTGTGAATAGCACAGATAAGCTGTCATTCTCATAAAAAGTACAATCCAGTAAGGAAACGCAAGTAATTTAAAAATTGCTATTGTGATAAGTGTAATGAGAGCAAATAATAGAGAAACATAAGATCGATTGGGGAAAGAATTGGTCAAAAAAGGCCTCTTGAGAAAAAGTCATCTTCAGCAAAAACCTGTAGAAAACTTAAATACAGAAAATGTC
>NW_007060320.1:0-323 GCF_000164805.1 Carlito syrichta
ACATAGCTAGATCACATCTGCACAAAAAATTAGCTGGGCCTGGTGGTGTATGCCTGTAGTGCCAGCTGCTCACTTGGAAGGCTGAGGTGGGAGGATTGCCTGAGCCCAGGAGGTCGAGGCTGCGGTGAGCCATGATGATGCCACTGCACTCCACCTTGGGCAGCAGAGTGAGACCCCCAACTAAAAAAACAATGCTGTGTTACGGAAATTTTCAAACACACAAAAAGTAGAGTGGCTAGGAGACAGTGGACCCCAGGGACTCCTCATTCAGCTTCAACAGTCATCTTCATCTTCATTACCCTAGTCCTGCCATCAACAAGGAA
>NW_007060321.1:0-323 GCF_000164805.1 Carlito syrichta
GGTCAACTAACTTGTCGGCTTGCTCGCCAGCCAACTGGTCAGCTAACAAGTTGACAGTCTCGCCAGCTGATTAGTTAAGTCAGCTTACAGCTCGGCTCACTTGCTGGCCGACTACTTAAGGCAGCTCACCTGTTGGCTCACTTGCTGCCAGACAGTTAAATCCGCTCACATGTTGGCTCACTCGCTGGCCGACTATTTAAGTCTTCTGGCCTTTCAGCTCACTCGCCCACCGACTAAAGTCAGCTAACCAGTCAGCTCTCTCAGCCAGGTAGTTAAGTTAGCTGACCAGTTGGCTCACTCACCAGCCTACTATTTAAGTCAAC
>NW_007060322.1:0-323 GCF_000164805.1 Carlito syrichta
AGCGGCCGCTGCGCTCCAGTCTGGGCGACGGAGTGAGACTCCGACTCAAAAAAAAAAAAACCAAAGAAAAGAAAAGGGAAAGGGTCTTTTCCATCCACCCCAGGATCTCCATTGAACATCAGTGCAGGTCAGGTGTGTCCACTCAGTCGGCGGGGCCGGGAGGCCTAGGGTTTTGTTTTCGGTTTGCAAAGTGGTGGTTGCACAGCATCATGAATGCACAAAATGCCCCTGAAGTGGGCCCTCACATATGATTTTTTTTTTTTGAGTTGGAGTCTCACTCTGTCGCCCAGGCTGGAGCGCAGGGGCACACACACGGCCACTGC
>NW_007060323.1:0-512 GCF_000164805.1 Carlito syrichta
CATTCCATGCCTCTCCATTCCATTCCTTTCCTCTGCATTTTCTTCCAATCCTCTCCATTCTACTCCATATCATTCCATTCCTCGAATTCATTCCATTCCTTTCCATTCCTCTCCTTTCCATTCCATTCCATTCCATTCAATACGACTCCACACCATTCCATATTTCTCCATTCCTCTCAATTCCTTTCCTCTCCATTCATTGCATTCCTCTCCATTCTATTCCTCTCCATTCCACTCCAGTGCATTCTTCTCCATTGCATTTCTCGCCATTTCTTTCCATTGAGCTCTATTCCGTTCCTCTCCATTCCAATCCTCTCCATTCCAGTCCATTCCATTCCACTGCATTCCTCTCCATTCCATTACTCTCTATTCCTTTTGATTCACTTCCATTAATTACCATTCCATTCCATTCTATTCCATTCCTCTCCATTGCATTCCTTTTATCTCTATTCCATTCCAGTCCATTCCTTTCCTCCCCATTCCATTCCTCTCCAATTCACTACATTCCTCTC
>NW_007060324.1:0-323 GCF_000164805.1 Carlito syrichta
ATTCCGGATATTCCTATCCTGGTACTTCCATAAGACATGCTTAGGGACTCAGGGCTCCTGTTGCTGTTCCACGCTAATCCCTCTGTCCTCCACATGGACATGCAGCATCTGGGAAGCTGCGTTGTCCCACTGGAGCTGCCCTGGACATGAGTCAATAAGGTCTTGGGAGAAAGTTACCCGAGGCAAGGGACGTGGCAGTGGGTTGGCTTTGAGACTGGCAGTGCTCCCTATTCTTCAATTTAAGCATCTGATTTATATATTATACATAAATATATGTATATACACATAAATATATATGTATGTTTTATTTTAAAGATAATGGG
>NW_007060325.1:0-35980 GCF_000164805.1 Carlito syrichta
TCTTATTAAGTGTCTTTTATAAACATTCACTCCTTACAACACTATGTTCATCAGCCTAACCCTCCTTCCCTTATTAATTTTAGCCCACCTCAGTGGGGAAACAACTCCACTCGCCCCACCATTTCGCTGGAGATTCTTTGTAGAAGAGTTCTGGACTTCTAAAGGCCACTCACACACCCAACGTCTGGCCACAGCAGACTGCCAGCCATATGGCTGCCAGTCTCGAGTTTCTATTCCCATATCTCTCTTTTCCATGCACTCAATTACTTTAACATGGCACAAACTACCTCAATTCTGCTTTCTTTTTGACCAAACCCAAGATTACTGTAAACGAAACCCTGAAATTTATGGAGGGTGCCCAAAAATCTCTTCCATGACCCACTCCATAAGGATAGAAAGGGTTGAAGGTGATAAAGATGTTTTTCTTCTCACTTCACAAGGCGGAGACCACTTCTACTTCAACATCAAACATCCCTGAGATAACATGTGGGAAAAGGGGGTGGTAGGCAAGGTCTACAACGGAATCCAAGACTCCACCCCAGTAGGAACCATCGAAATTTACCACACCTATGTCTGAATTCAGTCAAGTATCCCAAACTTAGCCCCTGTAATAACAAAACAAGAGGCAATATTACAAACCTCCATAAAACAGACAACCGAAGCCACCCCATTTTCCTGGCTCTCAGTAGTCTAACAGGGAGCACGCTTTCTCAACTACTCACATCTAGGCAACTTTTCTGACTGCTTCCTATGTGCAGCCCTCAGCCGCCCCCCATTCACAGCAGTACCATTCATAGGAAATCTTACCACCCCCTGCACACAAAATCCCACTGTTCATTTCCTTTCACTATCAGGAATTCCCCTGTTCACAACCCCAATTCAACCATCACATGTCAACGTTACCTGTGCCCCTCCTGGCTTCTTCTTCTGGTGCAACGGCACCCTTACTAAAACCTTTAAGTCATCATGTGTCCTGGTCACCGTGGTACCTCAGTTGACCCTATACACACAAGGGGAATTTGCAACAAAATACACAATAAACAAACCTACAACACTGATAGTGTCACCCCACCCCCACCAGAAACGGGCAGTCTTTCTTCCTGTAATCGCAGGAGTCTCTCTTGCCTCTGCTCTGGCAGCAGCAGGCCTAGGTAGTGGGGCTCTAGCATACAGCATTAACTCCTCCCAAGACTTAGCAAATAAACTACACTTGCATTAGAGGCCTCAGCAACGTCCCTAGCCTCCTTACAACACCAAATCACCTCGTTAGCTCAGGTCACCTTACAAAATAGGCGAGCCTTAGATCTTCTAACAGCCGATAAGGGAGGCACTTGCCTCTTTCTCGGAGAGGAATGCCGTTATTACATTGACGAGACTGGCCTAGTAGAAGAAAATCTAAACGTCCTCAACCATCTAAGTGATGAATTAAAACAGCACCGCCAACAGCTAGACTCTTCCCCCTTCATCTGGTTGCAACACCCTTTTGTCACCTGGCTGGCCCCACTCCTAGGCCCTGTCATTTTAATTTGCGTTTTTTGTTTAATAGCCCCATGTATCTTTAAATTTCTCCAACAACGCTTAATTGAACTCTCAAATCAAAACCTTAACCTCCTAATACTCAATAGTTATCAACCTGTCCCAGTAGAGGAGTCAACACCTCATCCCTGAACATCACTTAACTTTTCTTTTAGATATGTTCTCTTCCAGGTTCTCTATCTACCTCCACAGTCTACTTCAAGACAGCTGGTTACTACCGTCCTCATGCCCGCTGGAGGAGTGGCCGGAACAAGTCGCCATTCTACATCTACAAGGAACCTTTATAGAACTCTCGCCTTCAGAAATCTTCACCTTCAGCGCTTATCTCTGGGCCCTGTTCTGGCTGGTTCTGTGCCCTTCCCCCACCTCACCCCACAATGCCCAAATCCAGCAGGAAGCAGCCAGAAGGAATAACGATGCCCCTCTCCCAAATAAACAGAAAAGGTGGGAATGAAAGGCACAGGGAACAGACAGAAGGACGTCTCCCAAGATGGCGCCAACACTATAGGGAACCTAACGAAGACAACAAAGGCCGTAAATTCCTGCCTTTCCTGTGCGCGTGAAACTTAAACCCTTGCACAAATATTATCTCCCTATAGGAATACTACCTCATAGCTCCCTCCAATAAAGACCCTAAGATGGCTCTGGCTGGCATGGCCAGGCTCAGAGAGTACAGGCCACCCCCTCCCAAACCGATAAATACAGACCTCTCTCTCGCCCTCTCTCTCTCACTCCCCTTTCCCACCAGGCGGTTACAGACCTCCTTCCCTCTCTCTGTAGCCGCAGCTCTAATAAATCTCTTGGCCTCAAAGGGTATTGAGTCTCACTGGTGCCTCGTCCTTCAATAATAGCTAAAAATGGTACCAATGCTTGACAGTAAACTGAATAAACAAATTGTGGTTACTCATACAATAATACAAACAGTAATGAAAATGAAGTATTGCTATACGCAACAACACAGATGAATCTTTCAAATATAATCATAATTTTAAGTGAATAAAGCAATACATACTAAAATACATATTGTATGATCCATTTACATATTTTTAAGAAGACAAGCAAAACTATTGCACCAGAGATTATAATTGGAGTTAAATTTGGAGAAAGCGTTCGGTGTTTAGGAGGGGACATGATGACAGCTTCTGGGGTGGCGATAACTGGGTGGTGGTGGTAACTGTATTGAGTATGTTCAGTTTGTGATAGTGTGCACATGATTTGTGCATATATGTATTAGCATTGTACTTTAATTTGAAATTTACTGCACAGCAAAAATAAAAATTGTAAACCTATTTACCAAGGTCATTAAAAATATTCATTTCTTTTTACACAATAATTCCACTTTTGGTAATCTATCCTAAGATATAATTTTAATGGAATATTTTTCATGGTATGAATTTCATGTGTTTTACAGAGCTATTCCTCCATTTTTGTATTCTAATTTTTTTCTATTATAATGCTGTGGTAAACACCTTAAATCATTCATTAATTTTCTTTTGTATTCAAAATTATATCTTTAAAATAAATTACCATGAAGAATGAAGAATGTATGACATTCATGTATAACATAAAAGTGTTATAACATAAAGTAGATGAAAGCAGAGAATAAAATTACAGAGTGAGTATGATCACAGCTGTTTTTTTATTTTAGTTTTTAAAAAAGGATTGCAAGGATATATACCAAATTGCCACAAATGAATATGACTGTCTTTGTTCAGTGAAATTTTATTTTCTTTATTTTGTATTTTACTACTTAGATATATAATAGTAAGCAATATTATCTTATAATGGTAAAAATGTAAAAACTCATATTATTAAAATGGAAAGTTGTTTTGGTTTTTTGTTTTGTTTTGTTTTTTTGAGTTGGTGTCTCACTCCATCACCCAGGCTGGAGTATAGTGGCACCCCAGCATTGACATTCTGTGCTCCAGCAATCCTTCTACCTCAGCCTTCCAAGAAACTGGAACTACAGGCATACACTACCAAGCCCGGCTAATTTTTTATTTATTGTAGAGACGAGGTCTTGTCAAGTTGACCAGGCTGGTCTCGAACCCACAGACTCAGGCAATCCACTCACTTCGGCCTCCCAAAGTGCGGGATTAATGTAACTTAACTATAGGAGTAATATCCCATCACATTCATCCACACTTGAAGGAATGGGATAACATGAAATGCATACACCAGGAGGTAGAAATAGTGAAAGCTATATTAGAATTCTGTCCACTATAGGCACCTACCTCAAAATGGAAAATTCAGTGACTTCCTAGAAGAGATGACACAAGAACAAGTGTTGGCAGTGAGTAAATAGGGATGCAGAAGGGAGAAAGAATATTCTAGTTAAAGTTGCTAATAAGTACAAAGTCACCAAATGAGAAATGTCATGATAAATTTAAGGAAATAGTCAAGTTGTTTGTATTTTCAATTTTAGTGATTATAGATGAGGTGTCACTCCACAGACAGAAGGATTTCATTGAGAGGATGAGTTCATCTTTGGATATGTTGAATTTGTCTACAGAACTTCCATAGAGAAATACCAGAGGGATGCAAGTGATATGAGTCTGTAGCCCAGAAAGCGAAAGATTGGGACAAAAAGTTCAGATTTGGGGATATCAGTTTAGAATCAGAAATCAAGCCCTCATAATAGGCCAGTACAGGTATGTAGAGAAGCCCAAATACTAGAAACTCAGACTAGCACTGTTCAAAAGTTACATAGAGGAAGATAAGACTGAAGAAGATAGGGAGGGAGCAGCTAGTGGTGCAGAAGGGCTGTATATTACCCCAGAAGCAAAGAAAAGAAGTACTCAAGAAAGTGGGTCATGGTGGACTTCCAGCAAGATGGCAATGGGACAGTTTGATCCATGAGAGTCTCTGTGAAAGCGAGTGTCCATAAGGACTCTTGCTCTCCCCTGGTGGCTCCTGCTTCCGCCACTGCCAGCCTGCTCTTCAGTCAGATGTGCAAGCCTGCAGGCTGGCAGAAACTGGCCCCACACACTGCTCTGCCATAGCTGCAGCTGCAGCTGTTGCCACCACTGCCAGCCACACTGGCCTATAGGCTGGAGGCCCTTGGTTCCACACACCACACTGCTGATGAGGCTATCACCACCGCTCCCTCCCACAGCTACTCCCTCCCCCCACCCAGGGTGACCCCCGGCTCCCAGCCCTATGGAGCTCCAGGCTCCCACATCTGCTGCACTGCCCTGCCCCACCCAAGCTACCCAGTGCCATGCCTACCTGCAGCTCCTGGCTGTCTTGCACTACACCTCCCCCACCTCAGTCCCCGGTCAGTGGGTCCAGAGAGCAGCTGGAGCCTGGAGACTAGGCAGAGACCTGCATTACCCCACCCAACTCTGCCAGTCTCCAACAGGGACCTAAGGTAATAGCACCAAACTAGGAGAAACAGAAGCCCCTCCCCCATGCTAGATCAGAGACAGGTCAGATCTGAGGGGCAGATTTCTCAGGCAGCAGGCTGACTGAGCACAGATCTGATCTACCTCCCCCTGCAGCAGGCCTGGGCATCAGATCCTAGCTGTGAACAATCCTACCAGCCTGCAATGAAAGCTAGAGATCAGAGCTGAAAGGACATTAGACTTAAAGAATGATCTAAGAGTGTCCTTGGTTCCCTTGTTTTTATTTTTTAATTTTTAATCTTTGTTTCACTCATCTTTTTTTTCCTCTTTTCTCTCTCTTCTTACTGTTATTGATAATGTCTGCATGTTTGTGCAGGGGAATAGTATCAATAAGGAGGTTGATTTGGTTGTGTGTCTGTATGCTTTAGTTTTTTTTAAAATCTTTTCTGTCTTTGTGTCTCTTTTCATTTGTTCGTCAGTACATTTGGCTGTTTTCCCTCTTACTCTTCTCACTCTCCACCATCCTCTTCCCCCCGCCTCCCCTGTTCCATTCTTTTCCTTTTCTTACCCCATTTTGCCTTCAGGGAGCAAATCTATTCCCCCACTGCATGGACAGATTGCAAGGCAGTGGGAAGTGAGTTCAAGGGTATCCATACACCTGTTGGTGGATACTGGGATCTGTAGATAGATTTTGAATCACAGCTTCCGCCTCAATTAAATCTTAAAACTGCAAAAAAGTACAGCCCCCAACCCACAGTCCAGCTTCAGAAGTGAACAAAGCTAGAGGATTCACATAAGGAAGAATAAGAGATCAAGCAAACAGAAGTAAAAGCAAATCCGCCACCCCTGAACAACAGAATTAAAGAAGGGGGGGGAGGAAAATCTACACAAATGAAGAAAAAACAAAAGAAAAATATAGGTCTCACATAACCCCTGGGAGATCAGACACTGAGAAAACAGACTTCGGAATGCAAACAATGAAGAGCCCCCAGGATGACTGGTCACATACTACAAGCCCAGACGTCAAGACATTAATAGAGAATAAAAGGAATTGAGGTCTAAGATCAACCACATCCTTGACCATAAATCAAGCATAAACAAATTTCATAAGATTGAAATTTTGCCATGCACCTTCTCAGTGGAATAAAAATAAATATCAACACCAACAAGGTTCTCCCAAAACCCATAAAGACATGGACAATAAATAGCATGATGCTAAGCAACTCCTAGGTTAACACAGAAATTAAAATAGAGATTAAAGATACCTGGAAACAAATGAAAATGAAGAAACATCTTACCAAAATCTCTGGGATGCCATGAAAGCAGTAGTAAGAGGGGAATTCATATCTCTACAAACACACATGAAGAAAATGGAAAGATCACAAGTTAACAGCCTAACAAGTCACCTAAGGAAGCTGGAAAAGCAAGACAATCAAAACCCTAACTTCAGCAGAAGAATCCATATCACCAAAATAAAAGCCCAAATCCAGGGTATAGAAGACAAAAGGATAATACAAAAATCAGCAAAACAAAAAGCTGGTTCTTTGAAAGGATAAACAAGATTGATGGTCTCCTACCTAGACTGACCAAGAAGAGAGAAAAAGCCCAAATAAACACAGCCAGAAAGATGAAGTCACATCTGACCCAGAAGAAATACACTTGGATGGAAACAAACTTGAAAACCTAAAGGAAATGGAGGACTTTCTGATATCACACAACCACCCTAGATTGAAACAAGAAGAAATTGAGACCCTAAATAGACCAATAACAATCCAGGAAATGGACTAAGTCATAAGAAAACTACCTACAAAAAAAGCCCTGGACCAGTTGATTTTCCAGTAGAATTCTACAAAACATACAAGGAGGAACTGATACAAATACAATTGAAAGTATTCCAGGCAATTGAGAAAGATGGAACTCTTCTCAAATCATTTTATGAAACTAACATCACATTGATATCCAAGCTAGGTAAAGACCCAACAAAGAAAGAGAACTACAGGCCAATATCTTTGATGAACATAGATGCTAAAATTCTCAACAAGATCCTAGCAAACTGGATTCAGCAAGACATCTCAAAAATCATCCACCACAACCAAGTAGGCTTCATCCCTGGGATGCAAGGCTGGTTCAATATTCGTAAGACCATAAACATAACTAAACACATCAGCAGATGTAAAAACAAAAAACATATGATTATATCATTAGATGCAGAAAACGCTTTTGATAAAATCCAGTACCACTCCTTGATAAAAACCCTCAAATGTCTAGGCAGAGATGGATCAAACCTCAAAATAGTAAGAACAATCTATGAGAAACCCACAGTCAGCAAACTGCTAAGCAAACAGAAATTGGAACCATTCCTCCTGAAAACTGGAACAAGACAAAGATGCCCACACTCACCCCTCCTGTTCAATATAGTTTTGGAAGTCCTAGCTAGAGCAATCAGAGAAGAGAAGGCAATAAGGGGTATCGAACTAGGAAAAGAGGAAGTCAAGCTATCTCTCTTTGCAGACGACATGATTGTACACCTTGAAAACCCAAGAGAATCAGTCAAAAACCTCCTTGCACTGATAAAGGACTTTGGCAAAGTCTCAGGGTATAAAATAAATGTACAAAAGACAATCACATTTCTATACACCAATAATAAACAGAAACTCAAATAAAAAGCACAATTCCATTTACCATAGACACACAAAAAGTGAAATGCCTTGGCATCTTCTTAACCAGAGATGTGAAAAACCTTTACAATGAAAACTAAAAACACTGCTCAAAGAAATCAAAGATGACACAAACAAGTGGAAAAATATTCCATGCTCATGGACTGGAAGAATCAACATTTTTAAGACGTCCATTCTACCTAAGGCAATCTACAGATTTAATGCAACACCCAACAAATTACCAGCAACATTCTTCTCAGACCTAGAAACAACAATACAGGGATTCATATGGAAGCATAAATGACCAAGAATAGCCAAAACAATCCTCAGCAAAAAACACAAAGCAGGAGGTATCACACTCCCAGACTTTAAACTTTATTATAAAGCTACAATATACAAAACAGTCTGGTACTGGTACAAGAACAGGTATATGGGCCAATGAAATAGAATTGAGATTCCAGAAGCAAAACTTCAATTCTCAACCAACTCATCTTTGACAAAGCCTCCACCACCCACTACTGGGGAGAGGAGAACCTATTCAGTAAATGATGCTGGGGAAACTGGCTGACCACATGCAAAAGATTGAAACAGGACCCCTACCTGTCACCATACACAAAAATTAACTCGAAATGGATCAGAGACCTAAATGTAAAACCTCAAACTATAAGAACCTTAGAAAATGCAGGAGACACTCTTATAGAAGTTGCAACTGGTAACCAATTCCTGATCAAAATCCAAAGTGCCCATGCCATAAGAGATAAGATAAACGAGTGGGATCTCATTAAACTGACAAGCTTCTGCAAAGCCAAAGAAACCATCAAGAGAGCAGGGAGAGAGCCCACAGGCTGGGAAAAAATATTTGCCAACTCTATGTCAGACAAAGGCCTAACATCAAGGATCTACAAGGAACTCTAACGTGGTGAAAAGAAAAAAACAAACAGACCCATTACAAAGTGAGCAAAAGATGTGAATAGACAGTTCTCAAAAGAAGATATATGAGCAGCCAACAGATACATGAAAAAATGTTCAGTCTCACTAGTCATCAAGGAGATGCAAATTAAAACTACACTGAGATACCACCTAACTCCAGTCAGAAGGCCATTATCAATAACTCAAAAAATAACAGATGCTGGAAAGGATGTGATGAAAAGGGAACACTTCTACACCATTGGTGGGAGTGTAAACTAGTACAGCCTCTATGAAAAACAGTGTGGCGATTCCTAAAAGTCATTATGACCCTGCAATCCCCCTACTGGGAATATACCCAAAAGAACTCAGATCACTCTATAAAAAAGATGCCTGCACAGGTATGTTTATTGCATCATTGTTCACAATAGCAAGAACATGGAACCAACCATGCTGCCCATCAAAAGAGAACTGAATTTTTTAAAATGTGGTGCATATACACAATGGAATATTACACAGACAAAAAGAAGAACAAAATCATGAACTTCATAGCAACCTGGATGGAATTAGAGTTTATAATACTGAGTGATCTCTCACAGAAACAAAGATCTGATTATCACATGTTCTCACTCATAAGTGGACCTTGAACTACTGTAATACTATAACAAAAGGATTGACAGTAGCAGGAAACTGCGGGATGAGAAGGGGGGCAGGAGGTAGAATTGACAGTAGTCAAGATCTGCCTGGGGGGAGCACACCTCATCAACAAGGGTACCTGCACAATGAATATTTGTATACCTAACCCTGAATTGTACCCCACAATTTTAAAAATAAAATATTTTTTAAAAGTGGGTCGTGGGGCACAATGTTAAAGCTGCCCAAATGCTAAGATAAAGACCAAAAAGTTGTCTACTTATCAACTATGAGGTCCTTGGTTATTCTGAGCATAGATGTTTAAGTTGAAAGGAAGGAGGAAAACAGATTTCAGTAAACTGAAGAGTGACTGAGCCGTGGAAAATGGTGTTAAGTATAGAGCATTCTTTCACGTAGATCCCTAGGAAGAGAAGGAGTGAGATGAGCAATGCAGTGTTGGGAGCCAGCCTTGGCAGCTCACCTAATTGACAGGGTCCTGGTGGACCGAAGACCCCGGGCCGCAGGGCGAGCCCAGGAATCTGAGGCCCTTCTGTCTTCCACCTTTGCTGTTTGGTACTGCCAAAGAATTCTGTGCAGTCGTGGAAGAAGAAAATGGTATGTTTATGTGAAGTACTCATAGCTAACCTGAAAATGTCATGGTTCATTTTTCCATTTCCCACTATGACATTTGGCCTTTTCTAACATATGCCAGGGTTAAACTCTGAAACACATCAAGAATGCTTTCTTTCACTTGGTTATAAGTTACTAAATATTGCTTAAGTAATAAATAATATAAGTATATTCACTCCTTATTTGATTTAGAATTATGTAGTTTAGTGTTTAGACATAAGGTTTATTAGAAGCACAAGTTTATAGTAAGTTCATTATGAATTCATTATAAGTTCTAACACTTATCTAGGAGTTATGTAGGTGACTTATAACACTGTTTTCACAGACTTAGAATAAAGATTAATCGTTAAGGTTTTTACTTAATTCTATAGTTAAAATTTTAAGTAAACATTTATAAAGTGGGTTTTCACTGAATTCATAAT
This sequence comes from Carlito syrichta, assembly GCF_000164805.1. Taxonomy (NCBI): domain Eukaryota; kingdom Metazoa; phylum Chordata; class Mammalia; order Primates; family Tarsiidae; genus Carlito; species Carlito syrichta. The sequence goes on from NW_007060325.1 coordinate 10,129, forward strand.
ATACTAATTAGATACTTTTATGATAATTAACTAAATACAGAAAGCAACTTTGGGGGCCTGGGAAACATCACTAAAAACTTCTTTTGCGTTTTCTTTAGAAATAAACACTGCAGGATAAGAGAAAAGTAATGAAGACACCTGGACAAGAGAGGCGATTACAAAGCTCTGAAGGTCATAGAAGCTCCAGAAGGAAAACTACTGCTACATGAGGAAATGTACACTTGGAAACTTTCTTGAGACATTTCAAGGACTGTAATTCGGGACTTTGGACTAAAACTATCATTTTTGGCTTTATGAATAAGACTCATTGTCTGAATGTTTATAGGGTTCTTGGCTTGCTTGTTGCTAAGACCACTAGATGGTGGTAACTTTTAGAGGATATGTACATGAAGGAATTTTCTTTGTCTTGCCCCTTTACAAATGGTATAAAAGCTTTCCATTAGCCAACATTAAACAGCATCTGTTCAGGAATCAGGTGTCCTAATATATTATTTTCGTCTTTCGCCTATCCGTCTCTCCTTCAGGAGACCTCACACCCTTGACAGGGGCTGGACCCCCACAATGCAGCACAAGGTTTGGTTGAGGTGACAGAGGAGCATAACTTCAGAGGATTCCAAGATTCTGCCATGTGTGTTAAATCACAATTACATGTTACAACTGGAACAGACTATAGAAATCATCTAGAGCATACTCACAGTAGATATCAGTTAAAATCTCTTTCTTTGGGAAACTCTCATAGATCTCATAGGCCAGATCTGGGAACCTCTTTGACATCTTGTGACATGCTTCTTTAGCATGGTCCTTTTTGACAAGCCCTACCTTCTCTTCAAGAGCATTTATCATAGTGGCAATTTTCCTCTTACTTTTATGACTATGGAATTGTATTGATTTTTCCTAGTATTTATAAACTCCATGAAGGTAGAGATCATGTCTGGTTTTATCCCTAAAGCCTAGCACAGTGTTTGTCATATATTAGCCATCCAATAAATATAATATATGACTTGAATTCTTTTATTTTACAGGTGAAGAAATTGAAGCCCTAATGTTAAAAGTTACCTGTCAGTTACACTGCTGTGAGAAGCAGGTTGAAGTGAAGTTGCATGTGCTCATTTCCACTCTTTTGAAAAAATGGTCACTTCCTATTCACACTACCATTAAATTTCCTCTCAATAGGTAATAAACACATATAAGCACACTCTTCCAGAAGTAATAACTCAGTGATATTACTGTGTAACCTCTTCACACATTCATGTGATACCTCCAGTATGCTCTGATTCCACAACATCTCTGTTTTAAGTTATCATTTAGCGAGTACTCTGCTAAGCATGAAAGAGCTAAGGGCTTCGGGTCTATTTGCTTATTTGATTTACATAACAAGTTGGTTGATATTACTCCTATTATACAAAGAGGATAATTAAGACTTAGAGAAGTTAGGTAAATTGCCAAAGCATTAAATGTCAGGGCCAAGATCCAAAGCAGATCTGTCAGATTTGAGAACTTGGGACCTTCTCCACCATGCTCCTCTACTTCACTGACTGTGTTGTCTTCAATTGTTTTTAGCAACTCAATAACTCTATTCCTATCAAAACACACATTTCTTTTGGAAAAATATATTCAACGTTCAGGGAAATCAAAGAACTCTTTCAAGGTACTATTGGTTGCTGTGAGATAAAAGTATGAAAATTAAAAATTACCAGTAAAACAAATTATAGAATTTAAATGAGTTTAGGGTTAACTCATTTTATTAGTATAGACCCTATCATTGAGAATGCTTTATGTATTTTGCATATATGGAAAAATGTATGTATATACATACATATATACTATAAAATATTTTTGGTAGTATCACAAGGGGATATAGGCAGAAAATGTGGCTTCTCTAGATAAATAATTGTTTGTCTTATCTGTTATTCGCTTCCTTCTCTTTCCAAAAGAGCGACTACATTTATTTTTCCAGTTTTTCATCTTTCTTACACAAACATGAGGTAATTTGGAACATCTCATATGGTGAAAAACAGAAGAAAATTCTCCAGACACAAATCTTTATCTTTGAAATAGATGTGAAGGTCAAACATCCAGCTGGGCTCGGTGGCTCAGCCCGTAATCCCACACTTTGGGAGACTGAGGTGAGTGGGTTGACTGAGCCCGTGGGTTCGAGACCTGCCTGGGCAACTTGGTGAGACCTCATCTCTACAATAAATCAGAAAAAAAAATTAGCCAGGCGTGGTAGCACACACCTGTAGTTCCAGCTATTTGGAAGGCTGAGGTGGAAGGATCCCTGGAGCCCAGCAGGTCGAGGCTGCGGTGGCCGGGAGTGTACCACTGCACTCCAGTCTGGGTGACAGAGTGAGACTCCAACTCAAAAAAAAAAAAAAAAAGTCAAACATCCTAACTTCATAGATTAAATAATCTGTGACTAAGAAAATGCAATAAATCTTTTGGCAGAAACATTGGTCAAAGAGTTGGGAAACAGTATTTCTGTTTCCTCCCCTACAACTCCAATCAGCAACTGTGTGAAGTGAACAAGCTCATTTAATCTCCACAAATCTAGTTCTAAGGTGTTCAGTGAAGCAGTATCATGAACGCTCCTTGCTCCTTTGGATTTTGTAGCATGCTTTAGTGGAACTAAAGCATGCAGTGCTATCAGGTAAGAGGGATCATGTTAATCCAAGTCTTAAATAAATTACCCTGAGTTCTCTGCAGCTCCAAGGGTGTATTTCTATACACTGACTAAACACCTCCACCTAGAAGTGCTTCAGGTTCTACAATTCAGCATGTTTAAAACTAAACTCATAATCTTCATATCAAAAAAAGAAGGAAAAAAAACCTGTTACTCATCTTGTATTTCCTCTTTCTAGTAAAGACATTTCTGTCAATTCAGTATACCAAGCTAAAAAAAGCTGACTCCTGACAACTACTGTTCTTCTACCATTCTTACCTCATTGGTCACTACATTCTGTTGATTCACACCCCAGTGGTGTCTCTCTAATTCAGCATGTCTTTTTCAATTTCACATTCACTTTCTTAGTGCAGCCATCATCATCTGAAACCTGAACAATTACAATGACTTTCCTGTCTCTATGTACCCAATTGCAAATTTTTCTCCATTATGCTAGTGAAATTATAAATATATATTGATTCTAAATTAACTACGGAGTCTTTCCATGTATGTTAGCCATTTTTATGTCTTCTTTGAAGAAATATCTGTTCAGGTCCTCTGCCCATTTTCTGCTATTGAGTTGTAAGTATTCTTTATAAATTTTGGACATTAACCCCATACCAAGTATGTGATTTGCAAATATTTTTTATCCAGTCTGAACTGGGTCAGGGAAGTAAAGGATCAAGGAGACAAAGTAGCAGATATACAAGATGAGCAGGTCTAGAGATACAATGTACACCACAAAGACTATAGTTAACACAATTGTATTGTATTAGGTATTTTTGTTAAATAAGTAGATTTTAACAGCTCTTGTTATAAAAAAGTAACTATGTGAGATAATAGATATGTTAATCTGCTTCATCACAGTAACAATTTTACTATCAATGTGTATATATGTTTACAGCAACATCATACTATAACCTTTCAATATACACAATAAAATTCATTTTTAAAAAATAAATTATCTACAGTATAAAGGCAAGTTCATTAACTTGGAATTCAGTAAACTTATAATGGTGACTCAAAAATATAATCAAAGGTCCAGGTTCTTTCAGATTTTAACTTTATCATTCTTGGTCTTTTCTCCTACTGCTTAATTCTCTCATTCTCACAATATGGCACCTATAAATCTAGATGTGCAGATATAACAACATCCAACAAGTTAAGAGAAACTCTTTTTAGATGGTATCTTTAGATGAGGAAACCCTTTCCCAGAAGCTCCCAGCAGATCTTATCTCTTATTTCACTGGCCAGAATTGCCTCCCTTGCCCATGAGTAAACCAAGTTCTTACAAGGGTAATGCAACTGGATTTGATGGGCTTAGACCAATCAGAAACCTCTCTTAAGACTGGCCTAGGCTAATTCTTCAGTAACCCCTTGAGTTATAATGTAAAATACATGTTTGGTCTTTGTTCCAAATCCTGGCACAGAGCTCCTAAAATTCTTGAAGTTTCCTGAGTGATAAAAATGTCTTATTACTCATAATGAATCCTTTTTACTACACCCAAGTTTATGCTCATGTGATAACTCTTAGTGGGAACCCTAGATAACTTCAAGATGGGAGTTGATCACCAAAAATTTAACCCTGTGATTAAAGGATTAGAACTCTCAGTCCCATCCCCACAATCTTTGGAATAGGAGTGGGGCTGAAGATTGAGTTCAATCACCAATAGCCAATGACTCAAAAAATCATAATAATGTAATGAAGCTCTGAAAAAATCTCTAACATAATATGGCTAAGGGAACTTTAGAGTCAGTGAACACACCAACATGCCTATCTTTTGCATTTCTTCCATTTGGCTGTTCCTGAGTTGCAGCATTTATAATAAACCAGAAAAAATACGCAGACCACTTTCCTGTGTTCTGTGAGTCATTCTAGAGAATTATTAAGGAGGAGACAATGGGAACCCTTAAATTTGTAGCCAGGTGGGCAGAAGGGCAGGTGGCCTTGGCACTTCATTTATGACAGGTATCTAAAGTGGGGAAGGTCTTATGGAAATGAAACCTTAACCTCTGGGGTCTGTGCTAAATCCAGGTAGTGTAAGAATTAAATTGAATAGTTAGATATGCCATTGGTGTCTAGAGAATTGGCTGGGATCAGAAATCTCTGAACAAAATTAAGGTCTTGCTATGAAAGAAAGAAAGTAGACATCTTTGAAGTAGGTAGCCAACAGTGTCTGTTCTACTACTACCTATTTGATCCTGAAGACCTCTACTGCCCATCAAACCAGGAAATATAAATTATCATCACATTTTTTAAATGAAAATTCTGAGGAGAGGGTAAATAATTTGCAGAGTATAATTTTTCATCTTAAGGAGGACTAAACATCTCTACTACTACATCTAGAGGCTGAATCTTGACCAAGAGCAAACAGTTTAATACTACATGTAAAATCACCAGTCACTGTCACCTGGGAGATTTTTTGTTAGGAGGTATTTTATGTTTTGACCATCTGCAAGAGTTTTTATATTACATTGTGAAATGGACATTTATTCACTAAAATTTGTGATGCCTTTATGAGCAGAGATTTGCTGTTTTAGTAATTAGATAAATTTAAATGTTATCTATTTTTTAAAAGCCTATTTATAGTTACTAGAAAAACCCAAAAGATGCCACATACATAAAGAGAAAATCCCATCTCTTACTTCATAATTCAATCACATCATTTTTCTCTGCTTGAGATTTACTTAACCAAGTCTCCTTCATAAACGCCTTGTCCTGATGTCATTGGTTTGATGCCTATGAAACACTTGACCCTGCTCTTTTTAGTTGCACTCAATAGCTTGAAACCACTGAACACTTGCTCTGTGCTGGAAGTGCCTTATTGTGAACCTACCTCATTTAATCCTCAAACCAACCCAATAAGTAGATGCTATTTTTGTTCCTGCTTTACAGATGAAAAAACTGAAGCTTAAAAGATAACTTGTCCAAGATCACAAGGTCATGTTATTTTAAAAATAAAAATAAAAAGGTGGAATCAGGATTCACAATTATGGGCATATGACATATGACTCCATTCAGTCCATCACTTCACAATGGCATGATGTCTCAATACTGTTTCATGGTGTTAATTCTGGGGATTAATTTATCATCCCTAGTATAAAATACCCAAACTATGTAAAAGTTTTTGAGCTAGCAGTTAAGTCTGAGCAATATTATTTCGCCTGTAAAGCATCTGAATCCACATGATGTTAATATAATGAATGGCACAGTACTGTTCTTTAGAATGCATGAGAATTGTACAATTGAACTATTCATAAAGCATTGGGGCCAAAAGGAAATTTAGTGGCAGTCTGCCATTTCTGCCTTCAAAGTAGAAAATACTTGTACAATAACCTTTAAAGATGACTATTCAGTTTTTGTTTAAATATAGTCAGTGACTAAAAGCATCCTCCAAGTATATGAACAGATAGTTGTGTCCACCTACTGAACAAGAACATGACATGAACAGTGTCTGTATACACTTAGACATTACAAGCTGTCCCTTTATAATTTCTCCCCTTTGATCTGGAGTTTGTAGACCAGAATTGAACTGGGGTATTTCAGAGCAAGCTCCTCCTTCATGTTATTCAATTCTAATGATCTCATTTCCATGCCCAATAACCATAGGTAGAATCATGTCTTTAATTTATACCCTCATTGATTTCACAAATCTCAAGCATTTAGAAACAACTGCTCCACAGACATCCATTTGCTCTTTAAGTATCTTTGCATAGGGGGAATGACTCCCTCACCACCTCCCCAACCCCGCTTCTGTAGTCATATTTAATAAGTTATCACTTCATCTTTGGTTAAACCCTATCTCATTCCCTACAAAGACTCTTTCAAAACATTTTTTATAGCTTTATGTTTCCAAATACTCTTTGCCTTCTTCACTCTCTGGAAAAAAAGATGGCTGCCTCAGCTTCTCTCGTGCTCTACCTCAAAGTACCTCTACAACTTCATTTATACTCTCCTCTACAGAGAAAGAAGTGCCTTTCTCTATTCTAATTCATCCATTTACTTATGTCCTTAGTCCCTCTTTCTCCAACTTCCTTCAGTACCTGGTTTCATCAATTATCTCCTCTCTTAGATCTTCTTTTTCTCTCTCCTATTTTCTCTTTTCCTAAAATATGCATCCATCATCCTAAAAACAAACAAAACAGAAACCTTCCTTTTATTCTGTAACCCCCTTGAGAATTTCTCCTTCTCTAGCTAGTCTCCTTCTTTCCTAGACCTGAAAGGTAGGCATGCCCCCAAGGTTCTGTGCTCTTCTCTCTGTGTGTTATGCCCCCTGTTGAATGTATCAGCTTATGGAACTCCAAAGTCCATTAATGCAGATAACTGCCAAGTCCATGGATCTTGTCCAAATTGTTCTTCCAAGATCCATACCTGTATTTTCTAGTCACTGGTACCTTCTCACATGGACACTTCAACAGCACACCAAACTCTATAACTTCAAACCCAAATTCATTACACATCCACTAAAGCTTTTCAAGGTACCCAGACTTAGGATCTTGTAATCATAGAATCAGATATGTTGGAACTAATAGAAGAAGCCTTTCATTTTTCGGGGGAAAAAAGTGATGATTAGAGAGGTTGAATCTTTGAGTTCTCTTTTATTTCTTCTGCTGAGAAACTTTCTATCAGTTCTAACTGTAAACTATTTCTTGTCTGTCCTTTTGGTCTGGGCATTAGCTTCAACCATTATTATATCTTCCCAACCTGTAGCAATAGTTTCTTCCACCTACAGCATATGTCACTCACCTTTCCTACCCTAAAACAGTGCTAACGTCATTCAATGGCTTTGAAGTATGTAAGTGTATGTATATTTGGGACTGTCCCCAGGCCCCTGAGCTTAGACATAAAGAGAATCTCTGTCTTAAAGTGTGATACTTAGGAAAGACACTTAAAGCAGATTGTAAAGGAAAGGGAGGGTTGAGGAAGGCTGTTTATAAGAGGGACATATTGATATTTGAGCCAAATTTTCAAGGACAGATAGGAGTCAATCAGGTGACAAAGACAGTAATGGAATTCAGGAGAGATTATGTAGCAGAATCAAAGGCATAGAGCAAATACCACATTTATGAAACTGTGAGGACTTCAGTATAACTGGAACAAAAATCCACAATAATGGCAGGACAGAAACAGAGGTTTGGTGAAACTAGATAGGTATATAAGATCAAGATCACAAAGCAATGGGATAGACTGAAGAACTTTAAGCAGGATGTAAGACAAGATTTCAAAATACAGATGTAATTTAGAAATATTATTTAGTCAGAAAAGTGGAGAACAGTTAGGAGGCAAGATTGAAAAGAAGGAGACCATTAGTGGATGGTATTAAGAACAAGAGTGGAGCTATAAAGAAGAGGAGAAAAGAAAGTATGCAATTGTACCAACCTAGTGTTGAGGTATTGCTGGGTCATTGAGTAGAACAAAATGGGGTAAAGAAGTCAAGGATGTTGAGAAATGAATGAATCAATAAACCACAGTTTCCAGGCCAAGTCGGGCCCAACACCTATTTTTTATAGACCAAAAATAGAGAATGGTTTTTGCATTTTTAATGGCAGAAAAAATTCAAAAGAATAATATTTCATAACATAGGAAAATTAATGAGAATCAAATGCCAGTGTCCATATAAAAGGTTGTATCGGAACACAGCCATACCCATTCATTTACATATCCTATAGTTGTTTTTGTACTACAACAACACAGATTAGCTGCAAAAGAAATTGTATAGCTAGCCAAGTCTAAAATATTTACAATCTGGCTATTTATAGAAAAAGTCTACCATCCCCTGGTTTAGATTTTGAGCCATGAGACCTTCACTGCTTGATAATGTGAGAGAAGAAAAGAGAAGGTACAGGAAAGAACTACCTATGAGGTCTGTGAATAAGTATGATGAGAATAAGAAAAGGTAAAATGGATGGAAGGACAGAATGTATGGTCAGAAGCCTAGACAACTGATTTTCTTTCTGTTCTTAATGCCATCAATCTAAGGCTAGATAAACATGTCTTCATCAGCTACCAAATGCAACTTGCTGCCTGTAGCTCAGAAAGTCAACTAACAAAATCACAATGCTTTCACTTTCATGTCTATTTTCAAGTTTGTTTGTTTGTTTGTTTGTTTTTTGGTAAATGACAACGTTGGCATCAATAGTCTGGAACTATTTTAAAAATTTAGATTAAATTTTAAATCTTTCAATTCATTGCTTTTCTGTGCTGCCTCCCAAAATGAAGTCAAGGAATACACTCTTAATTAAAATAACAAAATAAAAAAATAATTTTCAGGACAAAAAAAGTGGCAGACTCATAACTCTTGAATTTACCAAATGTTCTTCCTATGACTTCAAATAACCTATGTTTATGCTGTCTCCCTAACCCTTGCTTCAGTGCATATAATAGGTCTTCTTTGATATCTCCTGTGTTGGGAACCTTTTGTTGAAGTTTATTCCTCTAGTTGAAAAAATGTAGATAACCTCCACCTCTTTCATTTGATTCCATAGCAACTGGTAGGCAGATCTGACTGCAGTAGATAAATTCTGTTCAGGGACTGATTACAGCCAGAGGAATGCAGAGAAAAACATCCCTTCATCTCAGTGCTTCTGGATCAGAGTAGAATAACAATGTGCATGTTCCAAGACTGAAGTGATCATAAACAGAAGGCAATCTGGCAGCTAAATGAAGTATTGCTCATCAACCAGTTTTGCATAAAAATCAGAACAGCACCCAGGCACAAGGATCAAGGACAGATTGCCACCTCTCATTCTATGGGCTGAGAAAGAGAAGAGATGATGCCTAGCCACTTGGAAGTATCATCAGTGGAACCCATGGCCAGAGAATTAGTCTTCAGCAGCAAATTGAGCTGTTCTTTCTCAACTACAAAGGACTTGAGGATAATAGGAAATGGAGTTCTCTCACTGGTGTGAAAAAGATAGTCACACATTTCCACTAGCAAGAAGCAGCAAGTACTGACTGCTTGGGAATCCAAATAAGGAACGTCATAGATTTGAAGTGAACCCAGATTGAATATACTGCATTTCCAAGACAAAATCATATAACATTATCCTCCATTGTGCAAAATGCAGAAGGAAAAAACATTCCAGAAAATATGAGAGATTTGACCTACCTACCTGCAAAGAAGTCGCAAGCAAAATGGATCTTTTCACACTGTCATATCCTGGAACTTGACACACCTCTGACCATGACCTGTCATCTCTCTGCTCATTAAGTGCCTTGTTCATCATGGAGCAAACCCTGTTCAAGCCAAAGGCAAAGTGTTCTTTTAGCTCCACAAGCACTGAATTGCACCATTAGTTTTCAGATGCTGATAACAGGTCAGAGGTTTCCTGAGCCTGTCTGGAATTAAAAGACCTCACAAATCCTTCCATCAGAAATTCAGGTGGAATCACCGACAGAGGAAAAATACCTTGACATTATGGAACTGAAGGGTAGATCTGAGATTAAGGGAATCACTTAACCTGTCCATGGTAATTCTCTTTGCCATGCTTTTCTCACACTAACCTAAGCTGACCTTGAGATATTTTCAGCTTTAAATGTCTGGTTTTTTACATTGCAAAGAGCTACAAATTCCAAGAGAAAAAACTTACAAGTTTTCCAACTGTCATAGCCTACATTTGAAAAGGTATATAAGAAGTTTACATGAAAGCTGAAGCAATTTTCTAATAGTAATTAAGACAGTCTCATCTCTGTGATTGCTTTAATACATATTTCCAAGTCAGTCAAAACTTTTGGGTTTTTTTGAGTTGGAGTCTCACTGTCGCCCAGGCTGGAGTGCAGTGGCACACTCACGACCACCCCAGCATCAATCTGCTGGTTCCGGTGATCCTTCCGCCTCAGCCTTCCAAGTAACCGGAACTACAGGCACATGCTACTACACCAGGCTAATTTTTTATTTATTGTAGAGGCGAAGTCTCACCAAGTTGCCCGGGTTGTTCTCGAATCCACAGGCTCAGGCAATCCACTCACCTCGGCCTCCCAAAGTACTGGGATTATACGCTGAGCCAGCAAGTCCGGCCTAAGTCAGTCAAAATTTTAAAATTCCAGTTTAAAAGGGACCTGCAGTAATATATAGAATTGTTTTCCATCTTGTCTTTTTGAATTTGACATCCTTTACCCAGTACTAATGCCATCCAAGGCCATTTCAATGTTTCCCTTCTGGGTCTGCAGACCGGCCATGTGTGACCAGGCCACAGGACAGACACAATCGTGTTACTGCCAGTTCAGCCATTAGTAGTGCTTTCTTGTGGGTTTGGCAGTGAACAAAACTCCCCAGCCAAAGACTTTGGAGGGCCCCAGGTTGCCTCCACATGACTCAAGAAGACAGCATCAGGAGAAACAGTTGGATCACATGAGCTGATGGAGAAAAATGCCCTGAGTCTTCTTGAAAGTCACACAACCAGTCTAGTTCAAGAAAAAGTGCTAGACAGGAATTGTCAAAAACCTGGCTCAAATTGCATTAAGTAAAATATAACCTCTCTGAGAGTTTATATCACAAGACTCTTTGTTAAAAAAAAGTTGGGATGGTCATTATTACTATTATTGTTATTATAATGATGGCTAATCCCTTCCTTTACAATAACCATCCAGTCCCTTTATATTCACCTATATCCTTCAAACTGCCAAATTGTGATTCCTTTTTTCTATTCAGAATGTTCCTGAATGGAAACTTTTAGCTAGATCTTACACAGATACATTACATTGGGGAAAAAATGGAAAGGGGAGAGGGAGAAACATTGAATATGGCCCAGGAAAGGAGAGAGGAAGGAACACTGATCCATACCTCACACCCACCAAAGGTGGCCCAGTCTATACTCCAGGTTAGCACTGAATATATCTAATCAGGCCACAGACTGGCAATTCCCCCTGGGCCTCTTCCCTCAGGTGGGAGTCATATCTGCAGTTCAGAAGCCTTTTCTGTGATGTATATGATCAATCCTTTCTGATAATCAAATGTGTAAGCAAAGATCTCCAATAAATTATTCAGCTACAAGAATCAGGGGGGAAAGGACAAGAATATGAGCAGAGATAAAGAAGAAAAATGAAAGGAAGAAAGGCTAAGAGAGAAGAGGAATCCCACATTGATCTCAGTGTGTTAAAAAAAAAAAAAAAAGAGGTATAATTCATTCTTTTATCTCACAAATATGAAATGAGCACCATGATATGTACCAGGCCTCAAAATGAACAAAATAGATAAGGAGTCTGGCCTCATGAGCTTATACTTTAATGGGAAGGACAAATAATGACCAAGGAAACCAACAAAAGTATTTTACCCTCAGGTTGTGATATGTGGCTATCAGTAACTAAAGAAGGGATTATGAATCAGTGGTGGCATGCTGGTGACACTGTAAAGTGGTGGGGACAAAATACCAACTGGAGGATAGAGGAAAGAATGGATGTAAGAAAGTTAAAAGAAAAAAGGGCACCTATAGACAACTCTGCAATGTTTGCCATTTAAAAAAGAGAGAGAGAAAACAGATGATGGAAATGGTTGCACAATGTGAATGTACTTAAAGTCGCCGAAATACACACTCAGATACAATCCGAAATACATACTCAGATACAATTAAGATGGTAAATTTTATGTCTCTTTTCTCAATCCTAATTTTAGAAAGACATCTGTAGAGGTGAATAATGTGTGAGAAAGCTCTAAGTTTCATCCAGGTCTGAACCAACTTTTTTTACTCTGTTGGATCAGTTCAAACTCAAGTGACTAAGTACTCTGAAAATGCCATGATTGTGTCCTTTCCCAGCTTAAAGGGGGAAAAAAACTCTTCATTATGAGTGACAGAGGAAAAGGTCCAATCTGACTATATGATTCATTTGTGGATTCAGAATAACTTTGGTCTAATAGGATTAACCCAACAGGCCTGCCAGTATAGGGCAAAGGTACTATTTCTCTTTCAAGAGACAGTAGCTTTCAAGGGCCATAAATTAATGAAAAATGTTGCTAGATTATTCATTCTGAGATCCATTTCTTAGTTTTCAAGTTGGCTATAACAGTCAACATGTTGTGACTGATCAAAAAGCGATACCTTTCTCATCCTAAAAACTGTATCTTGGGTATTTGGGGTGTTTTCTAGAAAGAGTACTTACATAAAGTTATTCTTTTCTGCAAGGGTCTTCAAAAAGGCCCATTATCTAGTTCTAAAGTTGAAGCCAAGAAAAGGATGTGAATATGAGTGTGTGTTTCTAGTTCTATATGAATATGCTTTCCTTTCATTCACTGATGGTCCAGCCAGTTTGAGGAGCAAGAATGTAGTTTAGAACCCAAAGGTATCCAGAGCCCAACTACTGATAACTGAAGTTCCAAGTTCTGTCATTTACTGTGTGAACATAAGCAAGTTACTTGATCTTTTTGTTTGTTTGTTTTTAGAAATGGTCTTGCTCTATCACCCAGGCTGGAGGGAAGTATTGTGATCATAGCTCACTGCAGCCTCAACTCCTGGGCTCAAGCAATCCTTCCATTTCAGCCTCCTGAGTAGGTGAGACTACAGGCATGTGCCACCACATCTGATTAATTTTTTATAGTAATGGGGGTCTAGTTATGTTGCCCAGACTGGTCTCGAACTTCTTCCCTCAAGCAATCCTTCTGTCTCAGCCTCCCAAAAGTGCTGGGATTATGTGCAAGAACTGTCATGCCTATCTATTACTTGACTTTCCTCATCTATTTGCTCCTATGTAAAATGAAGATGGTAATAGTACCTCCCTCAATATATCGATGAAGGAATGAGATATAGAACATGCAAAATGTTTACTGATCAACATAGTTGAATGAATCACTTCTACTATAACTAATACTAATAAATTATGGGGTTATTACCAAAATGTAAACTGAACATATTCTTTCACACATCAGTCCTACTTGTAGGTATTTATTCTACCATCAGGTATTATGGATTATGGCATTGTCTATAACAGCAAAAGATTGGACAAGAGCTAAATTTCAAGAACTTAATAAAGGAGTCGGTTAAACTTCTATGCTATGAAATATTATAGAGTTGCTAAAAAACACATGACTGCATTATACAAAACAATCCTCTCTACGATTTGTGTTTGTAACTTTTTTTAAAGCAAGATATAAAACTAAAGATTATCACATGCTACTATTTCTATGTGGAAGGAAAGACATATATGCTTATATATCAAAATCTCTGGAAGGAGTTATAAATATCTGATAATGATGATTGCCTCTGAGAAGGAGAATTTAGGGACAGGAAGAAAGTGAAACAAATATAAATTTAATTTATTTTTTTAAATAAAGCAATACACAGCAAGCTTCAAACTATATTGTAAGTGTGTAAAACTGAACATTTTTAGGATATGGTTACAAAGATGATGACCCAGGTAAGTTCTAAGCTCCAAAATGGGTGACTGCACAGGCTCTGGATGAATGGCACAGGCTAAAGATTCTGAGATTCAGTCCCCAGGACAGAGATCTAAAAGAAAGGGGTGAAACCTGCTTCATTTTGCTCTCTCAGACTCTGGAAACATGGAGGCTAGGAAGTTCCGACAGCACCAGCTCTCCACTTCCATTTTCCTGCCCAGCCACAACCCTCCTCTACTCCTCAAAATCCTCTTTTCTTTGCTAGTCCTCTCTTCTCTCTTGCCACATAAATGCACCTATGTTTACAGATATTGTACTTGATAATCCTCCAAGCTAAAATTTAAGTTCAAAGCCTGGAAACCCCGATTTCTTCTGCTGATCAGTTAGTCACCCATTTATTCGACAAATATTTATTGAGCACCTACCATGTGTTAGGTATTATTGTAGGTGTCAGGAAAACAGAAATGAGTAAGGCATACAAAGAAAATGATTCACTTCCTGTGTCGCAGATGCTCTAGCAAAGAGTTTATAGCACAACTGGGGTTTAGAGGCAAATGACTCAAATGACTGTAATGCAGTGTCCTGTTGGATGGGATCAAAGAGGCCACTTGCCAAAAATAAAAGGAGAGATCAATAAGGAGACAGAGAAATTCCTTATGGGTCTTACAAGATAAGAGTCAAAAAGGACCTCTGAAAAAGAGTAGTACCCTTGCTTACATCCCAAAATGGTCCAAGAGAAAGTGCTATGAGTCCTACTTGACTTTGTTGGATACAAGTAACTTCTTCAAACCTATCATTTCCCTTACTGCTTGGCCACTTTGCTGTGGTGATTAACACTGGAATCTGTAAAAAAAAAATGGTTCATGGGCTGTGTTCAAAGATGTCAAAGAAGGGTAGAACACAGGGCCATATATCATAATCATTCTTAGAGAGAAAGAATTCCATGAGGCAAATCTCAGTAGATGGTGACAGTCACACAGAGAGGAGAGCAAGGCCTATATCAAAATAGGAAGGGGTGAAGAAGGGCTGAGCAGGGATGAGAAGGTGGGCTTTGCTGTTGATGACAGGCCAGTGTGGGTTCAGGCTCCACTGCACTTGCACATGAGGCTGGGAGAGAAGCTGAGTCAGTAAAAGGAACCGCACTAAGAGAGGTCTTAGATAGGGAACATAGAGGAGAAGGGACCTCACTTGGCTGCAGCACCGACCAACTGCTGAGTGATGTTATAGGTAGACACTTTCCTGCATTGTGTCACTTACCTCAGCTTTAGAAGGACAAAGGGAATAGGTTTTACCTGTAAAGTAATCAATTCAGTCATCCTTGAAAACCAGGAAGCAGCAATAATGACAAAGTATTTTGCAAACTCTAATAAGGCTAGATATTTGAAGAAAGAAAAGCAGAAGCTAAAAGAACACAAAGAGTTCAAGAAGTCACCCTCTTATCCCACAAAGAAGGCTAGACTCACTGGTACTAAGTTTCAGAATCAACTATTGATGGAATAAGTCTACAGTTCTGTAACTACTGTGACCTATTTGTACACAAGGCTGTGTGAGTAGAGGATTGGGGAAAACACAGTGTTAGAACATATTTGTACAATTACTCAAAGCTAAATAAAAATAGAAGTGAAAACTCTGATATTATCAATGAGTACCTAAGGACCAGACCTTAGTCAAGACTACCAAGACTTGGAATTTCTAATCACAAATTACATTATTTCATGACTTCTTCAATATAGAACATGGAATCTCAGTGTTAAGCAAACTGGAAAAGCCCTCTAGATCAACATTAATTAATCTAGAGGCTGACTGTATTCTACAATATCCCTGGCATGCTTGCCCAGCCTGTTTAAATGTTTTCCACAACCAGGAACTTATTAGTTCCCAAAGTAGCTAAGTCCCTTTTCATTCACGCAGATTTTGTCTTCCATTAAAACAAAATTTGTCACACCATAGCTTCTAACTACTACTCCTAATTTTAACCCTTGTAGTCTTACAGAACAAGACTAAGTTCTCTCCTAAGTCCATTGGCTCATTTATTCAACAAATGTCTATTTATATTGAGCACCTACTATGCAGCAGGCAATATTCCAGGTGTTAGGAAAACAAAAATGAGTAATACAAACAAATCCAGTCTAAAAGAGTAGTCAGATACCTAAATAAATAAATAAATCAAAAAAATAAGATAAATGCAATGCTAGTGAGAGACACAAGGTATCGCAGAAGCCCTGTGAAACACATGAATCTCCTTTTTGGGTGGGGTTTAAGAAAGACTTGCTGGTCCCAATGACATCAGAGTTCAGATAAGTGGAATAGGTGGAGCTGGCGAAAGGGAGTCAGGAGGGAGAAAGGTATCCCGTGAAGGAAACTTGTGCTGCTGTCTCCAACAGAGATGCCCAGCATGTGTGACTGGAGCACGGAGAGTGGTAGGGAAATAAAGAATTTATCTCAAGAATATCACTAAAAATGTTCACATTAATTGTACTTATATCTGTATGGAGGAAATGTTGGCAATTTTTATTTTATATTTTTGTTTCTGCATTCTCCAATTTTTCTAAAATGACTACATGATACTTTGATCATCAGAAAAGGCAAAAGCAAGATGAATCTGAGATCATCTTGCCTTCCATGGCCCTCCCCTCCTCATCATGGTGGACCTGAGTCTAAGAAGAGAGTCTCATGGGAGCAGTTCTGAGGTAAAATGTCTCAGCTTATCCATTCTAGAGCTGTCTTTCCAAATCTCCCCTGTTTAGTTATAATACTAGTCCCAACAGCCTGGAAAGCATTACCTAATTTATCTTATTCAGTTTCACCATGTTTAAAACATCAGTGTGGCACTCAAACTTGGCTTTAATTTTTCAAGTCTTGTTTGTATTATTTGTTTTAATTATTTTGTTATTTATGTCCATCAGAATGGGTTTGCATTTTTAGAAGATGTGTGAGGTACTCAGCCTCCCTCACGAGCAGAGAAATGATATCACTGGATCATGAACTTGGTGTTTTCACCAGATTCAGCCTGAAAAGGTGCAAGTCTAACAAGAACAAGGACTTCACATGGAACGAGGCTTCTGAAGAACAGACTGGAGGGGGAAGGATGAATAAATTAAACTGAAAATCATTACAGTGGATGGTCATTGAGCATTAAACAAGTGTCGGCACTGCACTAACGCCGTGACTTGCATAGTTTTAATTAATCTTCGTAAGAATGCAGTGAAGTAAGTATTATTATTTTTTACTATTATTATTATTGTTTCTGGTTTGCAGATGGGGTTACAGTGCCACAAAGAGGTTGAGTAACTTATCAAAGATCCCGGAGACAGCAAGTGGGAAAGCTGTATCTAAATCCAAGTGTCTTCACTACCACCCTATGATGTGACCTACGAACAAAGGGCAGGTTAGTCAAGGGAGCATACTCATCAGACCCACAGGGAACACCCACCAGCCCAGCCACCTAGCAGCACCAACATGAGGATTCAGTGTCCAGATTTCACCACATAGACCACCTGAAGAGTGGGGGATGGGAAGTCTCCAAGTCACTTCATTTTCCTAACTACATTTACTGAGTAGCCATGGAATGCAGAATGGTGGTTTTTCTCTCTCCTTACTATTTCTCCTTTTTAGCCCTCCTCTCCATCCCCACCACCCCAATTTTGATTCCTGTCATCTCATGAGAGCCAATTCTCTTCATCTCTCACCTGGATTTTCACAGTAGTCTTCTAGCTGAGGTTCAACTCTCCAGGCTGGCCTTTCACATTACATTACAGAGTTCTTTCTAAAATGCAGATCTTTTATCTGCTTAACCTCTCAGCAACTCTTCGTGGCTTTCAGAGTCAAATTCAGACTTTTCTTAACAAAGCAGACAAGACTCTTCCTGGTTTAGTTCCTGCCTTGTTTTTTTGTTTGTTTGTTTTTGTTTCTGTTTTGTTTTGTTTATAAAGATGTGGGGTTAATCCATCTCCCACTACTATAACCTGCTCCACCTTTCAACACACACACACACACACACACACACACACACACACACACACACACACACACACACACACACACACAGAGACACACACACACACACACACACACACACACACACACAGACACATGCAAGAACTCACACTCAAACACACAGCCCTCAATTGCCATCCTGAATATTTATAGTTCCTCCTTATAAGCACACATTAGTGTTTCCATCTCATGGCTTTGTATATGCTTCTACATCCAGAATGTTATTTTGCCACTCCTTCATCTGGTCAAATCCTACTAACTTTTGAAGTTCAGCTCGGGTATCACTTCCTTTGAGACTGAAGTGTTAAAGCCCCTTCTCTTGTTTCATCTTTCATAATACTCATAACATAAATGATTTACTTTCTATCTCCCCTCCCCCATTAGGCCGAGATATTAAAAAGAAGCACAAGGTCTTATTCAATTTTATATGCCTAGTCCCTTTAACAACATCTGGGTTCAGTAAATACCTGTATAAAATTGTTTGGGGAGAACCTTGAGTTATCTGGCCTCAGGTTCTCCTGCAGAGAGAGTTCCACTAAAGTAGTGCACCTTGCTTCTCTAGAATAAACTGAGCATGCCCAGTGCAGAGCCTCCTGGGCTGTGTTCTCTGAGTGATTCTTCCTTTAGCAAACTTGCCTTCCAGTCCACACTCTACCCTGCTGTAAGGAGCCTGTGCTGTAGAAAAGGATTATGCCTATAACTGGGTAGGCAAGTCTTTCTTTTTTCCTTCCTTTTTCTTTGAACAGCTTTATTGAAATAAAACTGATATACAAAAACAACTGCACATATTTAATGTATTCAATTTGTGAAGTTTGAACATATGCATACACCCATAAAACCAACACCACAATCAAAGTGATAGACATATCTACTACCTCCAAAAGTTTCCTTTTGTTCCCTTGGGCGGGGGATGTGTGTGTGTGTGTGTGTGTGTGTGTGTGTGTGTGTGTGTGTGTAAGACATTTAACATGAAATCTACCCTGTCAAATTTTTAAGTGCACAATACCATACTGTTAATTATAGGCACTATATTGGACAACAGATCTCTAGAAAATATTCATTGTGCATAGCAAACTCTATACCCCTTGAACAATAGTTTTCTGTTTTCCCTTTCCCCTACCCCTTGGAAACCACCATTCTATTTTCTGCCTGTATGAGTTGGATTATTTTAGATACCTCATATAAATGGTATCATGTGGATTTATCCTTTTGTGACTAGCTTATTTCACTTAGCATAAGAGTAAGGACACTTTGCTATGACCCAATGTTATGTTCTTCCATCAGTTTTTTAGTAATAAGAGGGACATTTTTATCTCCATCTTTCTGACTCTTAAGTCTACCTCTCACTGGGTTCCAAACACACAAAAAAAGAGAGATGTGATTTATCAGCCTTCTAAAACCTGAACAAAAATGGTTTAATGAATGAATAAATTAATTAATGAAGATGAGTTCCAGGCTTCAGGAAACTCCCAATCAAATAAGGGGAATGAAAATGAGAAAGAACACGGTTTACCTAGAGGTTAGAAGGAGCACTGGTGGATGGCATGAACAATGTCTTTGAATCAAAGAGGGTAAGTCATGTGAAGAAAATAGTGAATAAACAAGCAAAACACCAATGGATAGTGAATGCAGGAATATGAGGAAAGTACAACTAATTGGATTTTTTTTTGCTTGAAACAGAGAAAAATAAGTTTAAGAAGTAAAGACCCAAGCTCTAATACATTGCAAACATACACATATACACATACACACATGTCTTCTTTTCCTCTTTCTTGTATAGTTAATTTTCTCAAATATGGAAGCAGATGAATAAATCCCATACAATGGTGCCAACAATGAGTCTGCTCATGACCAGTTCAAATCATTTCCTCCCAAGTATTCCATAAAGATATTTCACATCTCTAATGGGGGACAGCAAGCTGATTTATTTGTACAAAGACACACTAAAACCAATCCAATGAGTTGATCCTAACAGTACCCACCAGCACTATGTATCTGCTCCAATGCAGACTAAATTTGTCCAAGTATGGAACCCAAGAAGAAATAGAAATATCACTGGTCCTGCCTAAGGATTAGCATAATGGGCTTCACTAGTGAGACTTGGGAAATCTCAGGTAACTTTCTGAGCCATTTACTTCTTCAGAGTGTCTTATTCTAATTAAGCAGATACAATAAGAATCAGCCTTCTGATGTCTGAGCTGTCAATCAGGGAATCTTGAGTGGAAGGTTAGAAAGCTCCCAGATGATTTTAGAATCCTGAGGCCATTCTGTGATGCCAACTATCACAAGGGAACATTCATCACCTCTTTCTTTGCTGGACAAAGGTGAGTGGCATTTGTCTTCAGAGGGCATCTCAAGCATCACCAATTTTATCATCTACCCACTCTGAGAAGATAAATTCAGTGAATCCAAGTAATACAACAAGAGATTGGAGGATAAGATTTTTCACAGGAAGTCAGGGTAGATGAGAAAAAACAAGGCTTGGGGTAAGTAGGGCATTCCATGGGAACAGAGTCCAAGCTGGAATGTCCCACTCATTAGCTGATTCCCTTTTACCAGGAAAAAACAACACAAAAGAAAAACTATTCAGAGGAATGACTGAAGTCATTGGTATACTCAAAGGCCATAAAATTGATTGCCTCTGGCAAATCAAGAAGCAAATGTTTTCTTGAAGTAATATTTGTTATTATTTATTGAATGTCCACTATGTGCTACATTTATTGAATGTCTACTCTTTACTACTATTTACTTAATGTCCAGACAGTGCTATATGTGTGGTATGTATATGAGTTCAGTGACAAGTGAACTGACAACTACATGGAGCAGTAGAAGTATCCCCACTTACAGAATAACCTGAGCTCAGCAACAAAACAGCCATTAAGTAATCTTATTTCAGATTCAATGGTAGCATGTATTTCCTTTTAATTTCCAAAAGAATTAAAGCTTTGATTACTGTTGAGAAAGTTTTTTCAACCTCAGCACTCTTAACATTTTGAGCCACATAATTCTTTGTTGTAAAGCACTGTTCTGCACTTTGTAGGATGTTTAGCAGTAGCCCTGGCCTCCACCCATTAGGTACCAGTTGTAACAACCAAAAACATCTCCTGACATTACCAAATGTTATCTGGGGAATAAAATTGCCTTTGACTTAGGACCACTGTTACAGAATTACATTTAAATATTCTTCAAGTTTATTCAGAGTAATTTATACTGTGACCACAGAAAATAGACTCACAGAAAGCATGACTTGTAAAATCTTAGAATTAGGCAACTAGGACACATTTTCCAATAGTGAATATTGCCATGCCCTGGATTGTGTTTATGGACATAACTATAGGATCCTCATCTCTGATGACCTGGCCAAGGTGCTGCCTGATGACAGGAAGATGACACAAAGCACCTCTCCAGGACTTCCTAGCTCTAGGAGTCTATGATTAACAAGTGAAAAGGTGAGGACAGTCCATCGGTTATGTAGCCTAATAAGTATTTTTACATCACAAGAGGTCCAAATAGGAAAAATAAAGAGAGACAATAGGGAAAAAAAAGCAAGAGAGAGATAATAAGAACATTTATCAACCCTATGACATAGGCCATTTGGAAGGAGTCAGAAGAAATGAGATGGATAAATGATAGCACATGGGGAACTGGCAGGTGGACAAAGGGGTGGGCCAGCCACCAGAGTATTCTGAACAAGCCCAGGTAGTTGCTCCATCAAACACTGCACATCAGAGATCGTAGGCCAGCATGGGCCCCTTCTACACATTCTGACATTCTGCTCAGGCCAAACATCCAGGGTCCTTTACTTGTGTGGGTCAAGTCACTTCTTTCTCAGTACAGTACATTTCAAGAGAAACTCAGACCATCTGTTTCTTCCTTATTGACTCTACATCCACAGCATTGCTTTAGGGAAATGCAGATGCCATTCAGATAATTCCATTCTAATGTGCCAATTTAGGAGTTTTAGTTCTTTGGGGCATTTTTGTTTGTTTAATTATTTTTTTTTCATAATCAATATTTTTTATTATGGTTTTGTGGGGTACAGTTAAGGGTTAGGTGTACAATTACGTTTCATTCAGGCTCCCTGTTGATAAGAGGTGTTTCCCCATCCCCAGACAGATATTTGCTATTGTTAATCCCATCTCCCTCCACCCCCCATAGTTTCCCAGTACCGTCAGTCATTTTCTTATAGTATTACACTGGATGTTCAAGGTCCATTATATGAGTGAGAACATGTGATACTCAGATCTTTGTTTCTGTGAGAGGTCACTCAGTATTATAGACTCTAGTTCCATCCAGATTGCTGCAAAATTCATGATTTTGTTCTTTTTTATGGCTGCGTAGTATTCCATCGTGTGTATGTACCACATTTTTTTAATCCAGTCCTCTTTTGATGAGCAGCATGGTTGTTTCCAGGTTCTTGCTATTGTGAACAATGCTGCGATAAACATACATATGCAGGTATCTTTTTTATAGAGTGATTTGAGCTCTTCAGGGTATATTCCCAGTAGGGGGATTGTGGGGTCATATGCGAGGTTGATATTTAGAGTTTTAGGAATTGCCACACTGCTTTCCACAGAGGTTGCACTAGTTTACACTCCCACCAACAGTGTAGAAGTGTTCCCTTTTCACCACACCCTCTCCAGCAGCTGTTATTTTTTGAGTTGTTCATAATTGCCATTCTGACTGGAGTTAGGTGGTATCTCAGTGTGGTTTTGATTTGCATCTCCCTGATGATTAGTGATGTTGAACATTTCTTCATGTGGTTGTTGGCTGCTCGGATGTCCTCTTTTGTGAAGTGTCTGTTCATATCTTTGGCCCATTTTATAGTGGGGTTGTTTGTTTTTTTCTTTTCAGCATGTTTGAGTTCCTTGTAGATCCAGGATGTTAAGCCTTTGTCAGACCCGGTGTTGGCAAATACTTTTTCCCAGTCTGTAGGCTGTCTCCCTGCTCTCTTAATGGTTTCTTTGGCCTTGCAGAAGCTTGTCAGTTTATAAAGTCCCACTTGTCTATCTTCTCTCTTATGGCCTGTGGGTTTCGGGTTTTGTTAAGGAATTGGATGCCAGTTCCGATTTCCATGAAGGTATTTCCTTCATTTTCTAAGGTTCTTATGGTTTGACATTTTACATTTAGGTCTCTGATCCATTTGGAGTTAACCTTTGTGCATGGGGATAGATAGGAGTCCTGTTTCAATCTTCTGCATGTGGTCAGCCAGTTTACCCAGCACCATTTACTGAATAGGTTCTCCTCTCCCCAGTAGTAGGTGGTGGAGGCCTTGTTGAAGATGAGTTGGTTGAGAAATTGAGGTTTTGCTTCTGGAATCTCAATTCTATTCCATTGATCTATATGCCTATTCCTATACCAATACCAAGCTGTTTTGAAGATTGTAGCTTCATAGAAAAATTTGAAGTCTGGTAATATGATACCACCTGCTTTGTTTTTTTGCTGAGGATTGTTCTGGCTATTCTTGGATGTTTGTGTTTCCATATGAATTCCTGTGTTGTCTTTTCTAGGTCTGAGAAGAATGTTGCTGGTAATTTGATGGGTATTGCATTGAATTTGTAGATTGCCTTAGGTAAGATGGACATCTTCACACTGTTGATTCTTCCAATCCATGAGCATGGGATATTTTTCCACTTCTTTGTGTCATCTTTGATTTCTTTGAGCAGTGTTTTGTAATTTTCATTGTAAAGGTCTTTCACCTCTCTGGTTAAGAAGATGCCAAGATATTTCATTTTTTTTGTGGCTATTGTGAATGGAATTGTGTTTTTTATTTGGGTTTCTGTTTGCTTATTATTGGTGTAGAGAAATGCGATTGTCTTTTGTACATTTATTTTGTATCCTGATACTTTGCCAAAGGCCTTTATCAGTGGAAGGAGGCTTTTGACAGATTCTCTTGGGTTTTCAAGGTACACAATCATATCATCTGCAAAGAGAGATAACTTGACTTCCTCTTTTCCTATTTGGATACCCCTGATTGCCTCCTCTTCTCTGATCGCTCTAGCCAGGACTTCCAATACTATGTTGAACAGGAGGGATGAGGGTGAACATCCTTGTCTTGCTCCAGTTTTCAGGGAAAATGGTTCCAATTTTTGTCCATTTAGGAGTATGCTGGTTGTGGGTTTCTCGTAGGTGGTTTTTACTATTTTGAGGTATGTCCCCTGTATGCCTAGATGTTCAAGGGTTTTTATCAAGAAGTGGTGCTGGATTTTATCAAAAGCTTTTTCTGCATCTAATGATATAATCATGTGGTTTTTGTTTTGACATCTGTTGATGTATTTAATTACATTTATGGTTTTACAAATGTTGAACCAGCCTTGCATCCCAGGAATGAAGCCTACTTGGTCATGATAGATGATTTTTGAGATGTATTGCTGAATTCAGTTTGCTAGGATCTTGTTGAGAATTTTAGCATCTATGTTCATCAAAGATATTGGCCTGTAGTTCTCTTTCTTTGTTGGAACTTTACCTGGCTTGAGTATCAATATGATGTTGGCTTCATAAAATGATTTGGGGAGAGTTCCATCTTTTTCAATAGCCTGGAATACCTTCAGTAGGATTGGTATCAGCTCCTCCTTAAATGTCTTGTAGAATTCTGCTGGAAAGCCATTTGGACCAGGCCTTTTTTTTTTGTAGGAAGTTTTCTTATTACGTAGTCAGTTTCCTTGATTGTTATTGGTCTATTTAGGGTCTCAATTTCTTCTTGTTCCAATCTAGGTAGGTTGTGTGATGTCAGAAAGTTCTCCATTTCCTTGAGGTTTTCAAGTTTGTTTCCATACAAGTGTACGTAGTAGTCTCTAATGATCCTTTGTATTTCTTCAGGGTCAGATGTGATTTCATCTTTTGTGTTTCTGATTGTGCTTATTTGGTTTTTTTCTCATTTTTTCTTGGTCAGTCTAGCTAGGGGACCAGCGATCTTGTTTACCCTTTTGAAGAACCAGCTTTTTGTTTCATTGATTTTTTTTGTATTATCTTTTTGTCTTCTACGTCCTGGATTTGGGCTTTTATTTTGGTGATCTAGATTCTTCTGCTGAAATTAGGGTTTTTGTGGTCTTGCTTTTCCAGCTTCTTTAGGTGGCTTGTTAGGTTGTTAATTTGTGTTCCTTCCGTTTTCTTCATGTGTGTTTGTAGGGTTATAAATTCCCCTCTTACTACAGTTTTCAAGGCATCCCAGAGATTTTTGCAAGATGTTTCTTCATTTTCATTTGTTTCCAGGTATCTTTTGATCTCTGTTTTGATTACATCATTGACTCAGGAGTTGTTTAGCATCATGCTGTTTAGTGTCCATGTCTTTGTGGATTTTGGGGGGACTTTGTTGGTGTCAATGTTTATTTTTATTCCACTGTGGTCCGAGAAGGTGCACGGTAGAATTTCAGTCCTTTTAAATTTGCTTATGCTTGATTTATGCCAATTATATGGTCGATCTTAGAATACGTTCCATGCAGTGATGAGTAGAATGCAATTCTGTGGTCTTTGGATGGAATGTTCTGTAGGTATCAATTAAGTCCATTTGGTCCAAAGTCACGTTGAGGTTCCAGATCTCCTTGCTGATTTTTTGTCCTGATGATCTGTCTAGGGTTGTGAGTGGTGTATTAAAGTCCCCAGTTATGATGGTGTTAGAGTCAATATCTTTCTTTAGTTTTCCTAGAAGTTGCTTTATGATAGTTGGCGCACCTATGTCGGGTGCATATATGTTTAGGATAGATATTTCTTGTTGATGGATTGAGCCTTTTATCATTATGTAGTGGCTTTCTGTATCTTTTTTGATTTTTAATAGCTTGAAGGGTATTTTGTCTGAAATTAAGATCGCTACTCCTCCTTTCTTTTGTATTCCGTTTGGCTGAAAGTTTCTTTCCCATCCTCTTACTTTGTG
>NW_007060325.1:36869-39373 GCF_000164805.1 Carlito syrichta
GGCTCTTCATTGTCTGTGTTCCAGAATCTGTTTTCTCAGTGTCTGATCTCCCAGGGGGTCTGTGTGAGACCTACATTCTTCTTTTAGTTTTTCTTCATTTGTGCAGTTTTCCCCCTCCCTACTTTTTCCTTCCCTCCACGTCATTGTCTTCTTTAATGCTGTTATTCAGGGGTAAAGGGATTGGTTTTACTTCTGTTTGTTCAATCTCCTATTCTTCATGTAGGCCCTTTTACTTTGTTCAATTCTGGAGTTGCACTGTAGGTTGGGGGTGGTGCTTTTTGCAGTTTTGAGATTTACTTAAGGGGGGAGCTGTGATTCAAAATCTATCTGCAGGTCCTGGTATTCACTGACAGGTGTGTGGATAATCTGGAACCCACTTCCCACTGCCTTGGAATCTGTCCATGCAGTGGGGTTGTAGGTTTACTCCCTGAAATAAAATGTGGTTAGCAGAGGGAAGAGAATGGAGCAGACAGTGGGTTGAAGAGAGGGGTGGAGAGATAGAGGAGTAAGGGGGGAAACAAACGTGTGCCAACAAATGGAGAGAGAGACCTATACTGAAACAGATAAAAACAATAGACCACAGCTACAGACGAACCAACTCCCATACAAAAAAAAAAAACATATAGTGATGCTAACATACAAGCTAACCAACCACCTTATTGGTTTGCTGTTCCTCTATACAAAGATATGGTTTACAGAGAGAAGAAAAGAGAAGAAAAGGAAGAGGGAAAAAAAGGAACAATACAGTAGGAATAGAATTAAGTCATTAAACTAACAGAATCAATGAAGCACACTCTGAGACTTTTCATTTAAGTCCAATGTCCTTTCAGTTCTGATTTCTAGCCTTCTTTTCAAGCTGGTAAATTAGTTTGCAGTTGCCCCTGGTCTGCTGTGAAGGACAGTGCAGATCACCCTCTGTTCACCACTCTGGCCTATGTCTTTTTCAAGTTTGTTTCTCCTGTTTCGGTGTTGTTACCTTGAATCGCCAGCAGGTGGTGCTATCTCATCTGCTTGCCCCAGAGGGGGTGGGGCCGGACAGGAACCAGCAGAGACTGGAGATGGATGCCTGCCTCAGGGCATAGGCAGGAGACTCACGGCGGGCAGGACGTCTCAGTCGCAGGAGAGATGGCAGCGATCCCAGCAGATCTTCCCTGAAGGGGCTTCAAGGACTGAAGTCGGGGGATCGCCTCCGGCCTGGGTGGTGTGATGTGCTACCAGCGGTGGCGGCAGCGGTGGTGGTGGTGACATCTGCCCTGCAGTGGATTGTTTGTTTGATTTTAAACAAGAATATCTGGTTTCTCTTGGAGAAAGCAATTCAAGGGATCAAAGATAATAAGCCAAATAGATTCCAAGCATGGGAGAAGGTCTCTGGTCTTCTGAACTTCTCACATGAAGGAAATTGGGTGAAAGAGTGCTGGCATTTAAGGGTATTACCTAAGCCATGTGCCACCATCTGTCCCATTGAGCAGTAGGTGGAGTGCGGATGATAAGCTCCACATTTGTCTTACTAATCATTTCATCCTTACAAAATCAGAAGCAGCAATAATGAAGATATTGACTGTAGTTTTCATTCTTATCAAAAGGAAAAAAAGGTTCAGAATGAAGTAGTGGCAAGCAACTCAAAAAAAGTAAGCCTTTCCACTTACTGTTTATAAAAATCAACACTAAATGGATCAAAGACCTAAACATAAAACCACAAACTATAAGAATCTTAGAAAACACAGGAGACATCCTTACAGAAATTGGAATAGACAAAGAATTCCTGATCAAAACCCCAAAAGCCCAAGCCATAAGAGATAAGATAGACAAATGGTACCTCAACTAAACTGAAAAGCTTTTGCAAGGCAAAAGAAACCATTAAGAGAGCAGGAAGACAGTCCACAGAATGGGAAAAAGTATTTGCTACTGTATATCTGACAAAGGCCTAACATCCAGGACCTATAAGGAAACCACACATGCTGAAAGGAAAAAAACAAACAGCCCTATTAAAAAGTGGGCAAAATATATAAATAGATATTTCTCAAAAGAAGACATATGAGCAGCCAACAGACACATGACATAATGCTCAGCCTCACTAATCATGAAAGAAAGGCAAATCAAAACCTCATTGAGATACCACCTAACTCCATCATCAATAACTCAAAAAACAACAGATGCTAGCAGATGCGAGGAAAAGGAAAGACTTCTACACTTTGGTGGGAGTGTAAACTAGTACACCTCTGTGGAAAACAGTGTAGTGGTGGCTCAGCCTGTAATCCCATACCTTTGGGAGGCTGAGGTGAGTGGATTGCCTGAGCCCACGGGTTCAAGACCCACCTGGAGAGCAAGACCTCATCTCTACAATAAATAAAAAAAAAAATTAACCAGGCATGGTAGCACATGCCTGTAATTCCAGCTACCTGGAAGGCTGAGGTGGAAGGATCGCCGGAGCCCAGCAGGTTGAGGCTGCGGTGGCCGGGAGTGGCCACTGCACTCCAGTCTGGGTGACAGAGTGAGACTCCAAC
>NW_007060325.1:39393-45867 GCF_000164805.1 Carlito syrichta
AGACTCCAATCTGGGTGACAGAGTGAGACTCCAACCCAAAAAAAAAAAAAAGATCTGAAAACAACCTTCTATACAACCCAGCAATTATCCTTCTAGGAATATACCCAGAGGAACCCAAGTGATTCTACGAAAAAGATACCTGCACATGCATGTTTATTGTGGCATTATTCACAATAGCAAAAACATGAACCAACCATGCTGGCCATCAAAAGTAGACTGGATTTTTTTTAAAAAGTGGTACATATACTCAATGGAATATTACGCAGCCATAAAGAAGGTCAAAATTATGGACTTTGCAGCAACTTGAATGGATTTAGAGTCCATCATACTGAGTGATCTATCACAGAAACAAAGAACTGAGTATCACATGTTCTAACTCATAAGTTGACCCTGAACATTTATCATAATACTACATGAAAGGGATTGGCAATAACAGGTCCCTGTCAGGGGAGGAAGGGTATATAACAGTAATAAGGGTACCTGATCCCAAACCAGTAAGACCAATGGGAGGCCCAAACTTCACCTGAACAATGACCACTTATGTACTTAACCCTGAATTGTACCCCACATCTTTAAAATAGAAAAAGAAAATAAAGCCAAGCAAATATTCCCCCCATTAGACTCCAAGACAGTAGTCAGTCGGTCTTGTTTATTTTTTCCTCTCTAATTCCTTGCATAATATCTGATGTAGAATAGGCACTTAATGAGTATTTATTTACTGATGGGCCTACAAGTTTCCTAAGCTCTAGAAAAGAAATTTAAGAGAAGCAATGGATATGGTTTTATAATTTAAAATGTCTTTTTTAAAAGTCAGTTTTCAAAAATGGGAAATAATCAGAAATGAAATTCCAATTATATAATCTATGATAATAAAAAAGGTGGGGAAGCAGGGAAATGTATCAATTAAAATGCATCTGGCTGTAAAATAAAGCCCAGATAATACTGACTAAAACCTAAGGATTCTTATTATTTATCACAAGAAGTCTGCAGATGTGTGGCACCAGGGTTGGCTCAAAAGCTCCACACAGGGACACTGGGTTGGTATATTTGTGATTCTCTTGAGCCTCCCTCAATGTCATAAGATGGCTGCCATGGCTCCAAGCATTACATCCTTACACATCTAAAGTCAAGAAGCAGAGAACTGGTCATATCAGCAAGAGGCAGAAACCTCCTCATGACTGCCCTTGTGTCAAGGATTAAAAAAAATATTTCCCAAAAGTTCACCAGCAGAAGTCCCTTTATATCTTGATGACTAGAGACAGGTTATTTGGCTTTCTTTAGCTGCAATGGAAACTGAATATTTCTGCCCTTATAGTGCGAGCTGACAAAGTGATGGAGGTTGGGAATGCATTTTGTATAAATAACCAGTGCTCCATGCCTCACGTATACATAAACCAATATAACTGTGCCAGGCTCTCTGAAAAGATTAGATTTTAAAAGAACCTTGCAGATAATGAGCACAGTTGTGACATAGCATAAAAAGAATTGGATGTAGATTTTAAAACCTGGACTTACATCCTAGTTCTATATTTCACCATTGAATGACCTCCTCATCTAGTCAATATTGGATCCTTCTTTGTAAGATGAAGGCAATTCCAAGAACACTGCAAAATTAGGTAGAATTTGTTAAATTTGATTAAAAGCATACAGTTAAGGGTAGCATTAATTTGTGAAAACAGAAACGCAGAACTAGTCAACATTTGAAAAATAAATACAGACAGATTATTTTATGAAATGTTAATAGCTTTTTTAAAGAAATTCACATTACTCTACCCTATTTTTATTTTAATCTGTTCATCAAAGATGAAAATCTTAGATAAGAAAGGACAGAAGAATTAACCCAAGACTAAAGAAAACTTTTGTTTCAGACAGTGTAACCAAATAAATATTAATAAAAAACCTCCTGATATAGAAATTTTGAATAACATAAACCAAAAATATTTTTAAGTATATAAGTGAAGCTGAAAGAAATTTTTAAAAACATCTCATGGATGGGTTGGTGGATGAATGGATGGGATAGTTGGTTGGTTCAAGAAAACAAAGTGCTAAACTGAAGCTGAAGCTATGGCTGCACTAGAAATATTTGTAGTTCTAGAATCAAAGAGGCTTGAATGATGGGCATCTCCTACAGTCAGACCATGTTCCCTTAGGTTATCTAGGGTGATGAGTTGGAATATGGATTGCTCTTCCCCAATAAAACCAACACCCTACAAGGAGTACATCCTCAGTGACAGGGAAAACCAGAAAAAAATCCCCCCAACCAGCAAAGAAAGACAACCAGAACATTTTTCAGACTCAGTCTGAGATCTAGGTGGAGGGAAAAATAGAGAGAGAATTTTTCCTGAGAATTCACAACCACAGGTCTAAACTCACATGAATCTGAGTTTCTTATTTATGTTTCTAATCCAAGAAACCCCAAGTATAAAAACTAATTTAAGGTAATTCAAAGTGGGTGGTATCTTGCAGTACTAGAATAAGTCAATGTAAATTCTCTTATCAGCAATATGCCCTTAATATGGGCACTACAAACGATCTCACAGATAGAGACATACTAAAATGAGTTCATAACTTAAAACTAAAAAACTCTCATATAAACAAGAAGCAGCAGAATTAGACCTCCAAATGATCAAATATACAATATTATCAGGATAGAGACTATAGTGAGGAAAGTAAGGCATCTGCCTCCGCTAAAAAAATTTAAGGAGGTATTAAAAAGACCAGTAATCAAGGTAAATAATATTTTAATGTAGTATTTTTAAAAATCAAAGTTGATGCAAAAAATTGACATATTAAAAACTTAATAAAGACAGGATCCCATAATTCTATGACAAGGCATATTGTAGCCTAGGCTAAAAGGAAAAATGTGTACAGAGGGAATGACTAGTACAAATGTGTCCAGGCAGAGGGAATAACAGATGGTACAAACCTATCTGTGTCTATAGGTTTCTTTTTTTAGAACACGAAAAAATTTGAAAAAACTTAGAAAATGTGTCTCATAACACTGTTGTAAGATCAAAAATTTTATTTATGCCAAATGTATAATTTATTATAATTTTATTTTCTTGCCCTTAATAGACAAAACTAATCAATATTTATATGAAAATCATTAACCATTAAAAGCAATATATAAAAGCACTATACATGGACATACAAATTAGAAATGAAAGGAACAACATAATAAGAAGAAGTCAAATTTGAAAATTAATTAAATAAACATTTTAGAAGTGAAAAATATAATTATTCGAATTTAAAACAGCAGTGTACTTAATAGTGTTAGGCACAACCAAAAAGAGAATAAGTAAATCAGAAGATTAAAGTGAAGAAATTGCACAGCATGTGGGACAGAAAGATTGGGAAAATAGAAAACATGAAATGAGGACCAAGAGGTATGGAGGATGGAATGAGAGAGTCTAACATATGCCAAATGGAGTTCCAGAAAAAGAGAATACATGCCATTTTCAAACATATACACAAGTCCATTTGAATGGATAATGGCTAAGAATTTAGAACTGATAAAAGATAGTAATGCTCAGAGTTACAGATCAACTAATCTCAATTATGATCTTTTTTTTAATCCACAACTAGATACATTGTAATTTGACTGAGAATAGCAAGAGAGGGAAGAGAGGGAGATAGAGAAGAAAAGGAGGAAAGGAGAGAAGGAGAAAGAGAGAGAGAGAGAGAGCTAATATAAGTGAATCTTAAAAGCTGCCAGGAAAAAAAAACACATTTTTAAAAATTATTTCCTGGCATTATACTAGATATCGGAACTACCATGATGAAAAGAAAAAGTATGTCTCTCCCTATGTGACCTTACAATCTTGATAGCATTGAATGGTTGTTAAGTTTTGTTTCAAATGTTATATGTGTAATCAACTAAGGAGAAACCTAACAGCAGCACATGTAAATATCAAACTCTGAAGGTTTACTGTTTATTTTACTCTTAAAATAGCTTAGTTTTTGGAAGAATTCAGGGATCCAAATCAGCACAGTGTCCTGATTATGGAAGGAGATAGTCTCACACTAGTCTACAAGTCAGTCAATATCTGGAGTATTGTCTAAAGCATTTTACCCAGTTCTGGGTAACAAGTATATTGGAAGGCTAGATGACAAATAGGTTTAGAAGAGAAGTGCAGGACAGTGAGAGTATCAAGCACCATATTATATGAGAATGATTGAGAGAAATAAAAATGCGAATGTATATATTATTTCTCTAGCAATTATGCATTCTGTGTGCACATGTACCAGGGGTTGTTTTAGGTAGGTGCTTGAGATATATGAAAAAATCTGGCCTTTGTTCAACTAATTATCAAAAGAAGAGGCCAACAATTCATAAAATAAACTAATTAAACAATATGTAGAACATTATGATGCTTGAGGAAATAATCAAGCCAGAAAAGGAAGAATAGAAGTGACAAGGAAAGGTAACAGGTAGAAATTTTGAATAGGGTTGTGAAGGTAAGCCTCATTGTGAGGGTGGCATTCGAGGAAAGGCTTGAAGAAAGGGAAGTAATGAGCCGTGAGGCTCTCTAGAAGAAGAGCTCCAGGCAGAGGGAATAGTACAAAGGCCCTAAGCTGGGAGCAGGTCCAGCATATCTGAGAAACAGCAAAGAGAAGTGAAAAGGAAAAATAAGCAAAGGAGGAGAAGTAGGATATGAGTTAAAAGGGTATCAGGATGGGAACAGGAGCTAGCCTGTGTAGGGATGTATAAGCCATTAATTCTGAGAGAAATGGGGAGTCCTCACAGAGTTCGTATTATATTTTGAAGGATCATTTTAACTACCAAATTGAGAAAGAACTATAGAAGGACTAAGGTGGAAGAAGAGAGACCAGTTAGGGGACTCTTGCAGTAATCCAAGCAAAAGATGATAGTGACTTGGACCAGGATATGGCAGCAGTAGAGGAGATGAAAAATGGTCAAATTCTGAAAATATTTTGTTGTTAAGATGCCTTAGCCAGCTTGGGCTGCCATAACAAAATATCATAGGCTGCATGGCTTAAACAACAAAAATTTATTTTCTCACAGATCTAGAAGTTTGAGATCAGGGTACCAACATGGTCAAGTTCTGATAAGAATTCTCTTCCTGATTGCAGACAGTTACCTTCTCACTATGTCTTCACATGGCAGAGAAAGACTGCTCTCTGGTGTCTCTTCTTATAAGCTTATAAGGGCACTAATGTCATCATGAGGCCCTACCCTATGACCTTATAAACATAATTGCATCTTCAAAGCTCCATGTCCAAACACCATCACTTGGGGCTTAAGGCTTCAACATATATACAATTTTTTTTGGCAGTGGAGGGAACACAATTAATTCCATAGCACAGAGATCACGGGATTTCCAAATCGATTGAAAGCATTGGAGTACATTACACAAGGAAGTAGAAACCACTGAGAACCAGTTTGGAAGGTTGCCTATAATAGCACATCCTCTCTCTAAGTGTGGGCTGAACCTGGGTACTTTCTTCTAAGTAACAGAACACAGAGGAATGAGATGTCACTTCAACATTAGGATGCAAACGACTACAACTTCCGTCCTGCTGATATGACCTCTCTCTCTTTCTCTCTCTCTCTCTCTCTCTCTCTCTGTCTGTCTCTCTGTCTCTCTGGTTCTTCTCACATGCTTGCCCTGATGGAGAAAACCGTCTGAAAATAAAATTAAAGCTGCCCTGTCCAAGGATCAGAAATAATTTGGAGCCCTTAGTCCAATACCCTCAAGGAACTGAATCCTGTCAACATCCCATGGATGTAGCTTGGAAGTGAATCTTTCCCCAGTTGAGCCTAGAGGGAAGACTGCAGACTTTACTAAACTAATGACACCTTGATTGCAGCCATGTGAGAGACTATGAAGCAGCAAATCCAAATAAGCCATACTCAGATTACTGACCCATGAAAACGCTGAGATTTTTTTTAATGTGTATTGTTTTAAACCATTAATTTGAGGGTAATAAAGACATCCAGTTGAAGATGTCAGATAAGAAGTTGAAGAAGTTGCCTATTCAAGTCTGGAATTATGAAAAGCAACTTCAGCTAGAGACATAAAAGTGGAAGTCTGATGATATTCAAAGCCTGGATGAGATCATCTGAGAGTTAATGTAGAGAGGGAAAAAGAACTATACCCAGAAGCACTCCAATACCACCATAAAGGCATCAGGAAGAAAAAAAGAATCCAGCAATAACACTGAGAAGAAGCAACTAGTGAATCCGAAAGTGAACCAGGAGAGAGTGATGTCACAGAAGTCAGGTGGAGAAATGTACCAAGGAAGAGATGATCAATAGTCCAAATGCTGCTGACAGGACAAGTATAATGATGACTAAGAGTTGATCATTGGATTTAGCAATATGAGGTTGGAAGGTTGTTGGAAAAAGCCTAATGGGGGTGAGTTTAAGACAACGTGAGGAAGCTGGGCTCGGTGGCTCAGCCTGTAATCCCACACCTTTGGGAGGCTGAGGTGAGTGAATTGCCTGAGCCC